>NW_024340849.1:741484-755541 GCF_902729225.1 Pteropus medius | reverse complement strand
TGCACGCATGCACACACGCGCGCACTCAATGCACACATGCACACACACGTGCATGCACACACGCGCGCACTCGATGCACGCATGCACACGCAAGCACATGCATGCACACACACGCACACATACACAGCCAGCAGCGCACATTTGGTTTCTCCACTATGTGGCGTGAGGTTTGAAGAAAGCTGGAAGAGCATCTCCCCTCCGTCTATAGTTTATTATCCCCTTAAATTTGCTGAGACATCCAGGTAAGTGGTTCTCAGCCAACTTCCCAAGGCCAGGATCCCAGGTGTTCTGTAATCCCACAACGGGCAACTTGTTTTGCAAACTGACATCGGCCAGTGGATGGATGGCCCCGCTTAATTCGACTGCCACTCGATTGCTGGGTCTCACAGGCAAGCGTTCCGGTGCCTTATCTTCGGTAACGAGGGCCGAGCTGCCTTAGCGAGGATGGGACGTGCTAATGCAGTTCGTTTTTAACCATTTAAACTCGGTTCTTCCTCTGCCGGAGCAAGGACCTTGATTTTAACCCCCTATTTCCACAGAGAACCGTCTGATAGCTATTCGGGCCAATGAAAACTTGAACTTAAAAAAAAAAAGCAGGCCCCACACCGGCCACTGCTCCAGCCCCGGCGTTTGGGGCGATGGCCAGAAGGCGCCTCACGGTGTCTCACTCGGCCTCTGGTGCCTGCGCCGTCCTGTTTTCCCGCGTGAGATTGGGCACGAAACGTGGTCATCAGGCAAAGCCGCACTCCCTCCAGGCGGCTCAGAGGCCGGTGACCATCATAGCGACGGCGTCACGTCCGCACACACTTCCAGCCGGGGAACTGGCTCCGCTTCGCCAGCGGGAGCTGAGGGAGCTGACGGTGCCTCCCAGCGGGCGACAGGGACGTGCAAGCGCCCTGGGCGCAGGGGGACGTCCGAGCGTCCTGAGCCCGGCCCCGCCAAGCCCCACTCCCCTGCCACAGGCTGTGGCGATGCTCAAGGCTCGTGACATCCATCGCTTGTCAACATGAAATTCTTCCTAAATAGAATTCTATTTAAATTCTATTAAATTCACAGAAATTCTATTTAAATTCTTCTGAGATAAAGTTATTTTGTTAATGAATAACTGCACAAAGCCAGATAATCCGCAGCTAAATCAGCCCAACCCAAAGGCCGGCACGCGCACCCCGCACACATCTGCACACGTGCACTCAATCACACTCACACGTGTGCATGAGCACATGCACACACTCACTCGCACACTCACATACACATATAGACATGCACAGTCACACTAATGCATGCACACACCCACACGTTCACACGTGTGCACGTGTACACCCTCACACCACACGCACTGCGTATTCACACTCACATGAATGCACACATACACACGCGTTCATCTGCCAGAGATAAGTCCAATGTTTTCAAAATTTGTCCTGAGAGGTGTCACTTGTACAAAAAAAGGTTTGTGCAGAACCTTAGTCTCCAAGGCCGAGGCGGGGACGCAGGTGGCAGCCTCCCGAGCTGCGCTTCGTTGCTCATGACTGTTCCTGCGTAGAGCCACCTCCCCAAGTCCGCCCGTGCTGGTGCGGCCTTCCCCACGGACACGCGCCCGCGGTCCTCTCATGGGCGGTAGTGCGGGGACTCGGAGGGGCCCATCCCGTGACAGGCCCCCCTCCAGCAGGGCCGCCCTGGCCGTGGGCCACAGGGGATCATGGCAGGCAGCGGAGTCCCGGCTGCAATGAGCAACCCAACAGCCCTCAGCTGAGAGCCCATCGCTCCTGCTTGCTCACTGACGGAGCTACCGCCCAGCATGCCCAAAACGCCCTGATGTGAGGACTGTTCCGGAATTCCACCGGTGAAAGAATTCGTCACAGACCGCGTCGCAGGACCGGCAGCGAGCACGCAGGGTCAGACCCGGAGTGTGGTGGGAGGCATCGGGGGCCACGCGGCCGCCGCCCCACCGCGGGGAAGCGGGTGGCCCACCGCCCCCTCCTCCCCCCAGACGTCCCACGGGGGGCCCAGAGACCGCTGCTGCCATGAGGCAGAACTCCAGCCGGAGCTCAGGGGCACCCCATGCAGGCTCAGTCCCCAAAACAAAAGACACTCACTCGGGCGGCCGCTCGGGCCCTGCCTGCTGCCCAGCGGTCACCGGGATGCTGTCAAGAGCAAGGCTGGTCTGGGCATGTCACAGGGATCTGGTGGCAGAGGCAGGCCAACGTCAGAGCAGGGGAGGGGTGCACACTGCAGACACCCGGGAAGCTGAGAGCCCTCGTTCTTCTGTCTAGAACATGCTAGAACTCTGACGTGCTGCGAACGTGACTTTGCACATCTGCACAGCCCGCTGCCCACCTGTCCCCACGCTCCGGCCCTTGGGAGCAGCGCACGCTCCTGCCCATTAGTGCGGGCGGCCCCGCTGACACAGCCACCGTCAACCTGTGAGGCCGGCCAGCTGGTGCCCACTGGAGACGGGGCAGGACCCCTTCCCCTGGCGGCCCCGCCCTCCCTACCCCACGACACCCGGCAGACACCTGCATGTGGCAGGGCCAGACGTCACCACGGCCTCCTCCCTCCCTCGCACCTAGACCGTCAGCTCCCTGGGACCAGGACCACAACCTATTCACCCTCAGGCCCCCACAGCCAAGATTGGCACCTGACACAGAGTGGGCACTCGGCAAACGTTCTCGGAAGGACTTCGGGAATGGACAGACCAGGCCGCTCACCCCACGTCTGGGGCATGGGGACAGTGCTCGGTGCCCCGTTCGGGTGGGGGGCAGCCACGGGTGCTCCCTCGCAGGGCTCCTGACCTGTGGGCTCACTGCTGCCTCACGTGACTGGGGGGTGTTTCTGCAGCGGGGGTGTAGGTACAGTGAGCAGGTGACCTTCAGGGACCCTGCGGGAGAGGGGGATGGACTGAGGAAGGCACACGGGTGTCACACAATGACAAACCACCATATGAGACACGGAGACCCGCGGGGTCACGGGTCGGGCCCCCGTCCCAGCCAGCAGCGACTCCGTGCCCAGGAAGTGCACTCAAGCTCGCCAGGTCCAGCAGGCACCATCACCGCGCAGAGAGCGGGGAGGCCCGCGTCCTCGGCATTCATCTCCCCGCCACACGACATATGTCACCACGTGTCACGTTACAATAAAGTCTCTTTACGGAACTGACCAACCTGCTTGAGGTTATAAATTCAGAGCTCTTTGGACGTGAGGCGATGCTGACAACACAGAATAAATCATCGAAGGCTGCGGGCCGCAGGGCAGGGAGAGTTGAGATGTCTGTCCTTTCACAGACCCCGAGGGACACCGGGCCTGGGGCAAGGGCCACGCCTGCTGGTCCTGGGCCCGGGCACCCTGCTGCAGAGTTACTGAGCTGCTGCCCACAGAGCTGTCCTTCCTGCAAGCCCAGCAAATCCTCAGCCAGCCCTGTGCGGGTCCTCACAGGCCGCCGGGCCCCAGCACCTCCAGAGACCAGAGTTCCATTTTCAAAACTCTAGTTAACATATCAAAGAGCAGTAAATGTGCAAATTACGGCCCTGAGGATTCCTTTATGGCCGGTCCCTCTCAGAGGCCCCGCCCCCTCTGGGCCTGACCAGGTCGCCCTCTGCAGAGGGGGGCGGCTATTTGTGCTCCCCAGATGTTTACCTTCAGAGGAGACACTTCAAAGGGCGCGACACTTATGGCCATCTTGATGGATGGGGCCTCTCCCGGATTTCATAAATACGAGGCTCCCTTCAGGGCAGCTGCTCTGGGGCGCAGCTCACGGCTCCTCACGGGTGGCCTGGCTGGGAGCAGCGTGACAGTGGCAACCCAGGGCCCCCTTTCCCTTCTGCCCCAGGCTCCCCCCTCGGTGGGGCTGGAGGCGGTGTGCCACGTCCTCCGCCCAGCGGCCCACAAACTTGACCTCATCTTCTCGAGTCCCGTAAAGATCCCTAGTTCCTCTTTTCATGTCAAGTTGCCCAAGTGGGTTTGCCGAGCGTCCTAATGAAGAACAGAATGTAAATAACCTGAAAGCCACCTCACCAGACACGCGAGTTGCTCGGAAGGCTGATGACATCAGCATCTCCCAGGGCACAGGGGCCAGTCCCCAGAACGGCCGAGGTTTAAACAGTAACTAACGCTTGCATCTTCGCATTTGCCTGCGGCAGGGGGTTTGGGGCGTCGCGTTTGTGGGGAGGGGTTGTTCAAGCTACAGATAGATTACGGTTCACATTATACCCAGAACCCCTCGAGACAGCCACTAAGATAATAAAAATAAACAGGGCTCAGAGGCCTTAGGAACCTTGCAGGGTCACTCAGCAGACTGACTTCCACCAGCTTCTGAACTTCAAAACTCGCTCCTTTCCCCGGCCGCCCGCAGCCCCGCAGCGCAGCCTGGGGAGGCGGCCAGCGTCCAGCCAGCACGCGGCCGGAGAGGCCGCTGGCCGTCCCGCAGCAAATCCAGCCTGCTGAGCCTCGCGCTTGTCCCTGGGAAGGCTCTGGACAGGCTGGCAATCAGGGGTGCCGGCTAGTGGTGAAGGTCGCACCAAGGTCACGCAAGCTCTCCCTCCGGCCAGGGTCACCGGGCAGCTGCGCCCTGGTGAGCTGGCGAGCGAGGCTCCTGGGAAGGGTGCAAGCATCACACCCGCCCACCCCAACCCTGCCAGCAGGGGCGCCGACGGCAGGCGGCCGGGGCCGGAGCAGGCAGGCCAGGGGCGCCCGGCCAGCTGGACCTCCGAGGGCAGCCGCAGAGCCCGACCAGAAACAGAAGCGCCTCCGAGCCGCTTCCACGCGGCTGCCCCGTGTCACCTGGGAACGAAGCCGCCGTGGGAAAGGCTGGAGCTCCGCCCGCCCGCCACCCTCCTCCAACGCGGGGCAGACGCCCGCGACTCCTCCATACAGGGGCCACGGCCCAGGACGAGAGCCCGCGTCCCGTCCACAGACAGGCTTCCTCAGTGACCAAGAGCCGAGCTGCTGACCCGGACTGGGACGGGGCGGGGGCGGGACGGGCTCCCAGTGGCCACCCATGGGTGCCAGCGTCAAACCCGTTTCTTCGCGTGTGGACTGAGACGCCTTTTTGATTCTTCAAGCAGACACCCCCCCACGGAGGCGGCTTCCCTCTGAAATCGCCTGTGGGGGTCACGAAGACCTCCTGGCCGTGTCCTCTTTGGCCGCCCCCAAAGGCCCCGCTGA
Organism: Pteropus medius; assembly: GCF_902729225.1. Taxonomy (NCBI): domain Eukaryota; kingdom Metazoa; phylum Chordata; class Mammalia; order Chiroptera; family Pteropodidae; genus Pteropus; species Pteropus medius. The sequence goes on along the minus strand of NW_024340849.1, from coordinate 750,387 downwards.
TGGACGCGCTGAGCTGACCGGTCCGCCTGGAGTTTGCGGAAGCAGCTGGAACCACAGCTCGTCCCCGAGCACGTGCTGGCTTTCACCACGAAGAAAGAGCCGCCGCCTCGTGCAAGGCGGCCGGTCTGTCCGGGTCCCCCCGGAAGGGGGCCAAGGGGCGGCCCCCCACGCACAGCACACGCGCTTCTCTGTTTCAAGGGGGGCCCGTCCACTTCCAGAGGCCACTCCCCACTCACAAAGCCATCGTAATTCAGAATAAAAAATGCAAGAGGGGTGAAATTCTTGCAACCATCGTGGCCACGCGATGCTAGCTTTCCGACTAGAACTTTCTTGCCTGTAACCCTCGCGCCCTGAGACGCCGCGGCGCTATGGCTTCCTCGCTGGAGTCTGAGGTTGAGCGGTGACGATGCTCATCAAGCGGAAGAGCCGTCGGCTGGGCTGCATCCGCCCGACCGCGAGCCCGCCCAGGAAGGAACCCGAACCCCTGCCCAAGGCAATCGCAAAAACGGGCAAGGACCCGCGGTCGGCGTGGGGGCGGGGAGCGGGCGGACCCCCACACCTGGGAGCTGCACACCTGGGGCATGAGTGTGCAGCCGCAAACCCACAGGCTGCACCTTCGGAAAGAGCCGGCCTTCTAAACGTTTACTGTTGCTCACTTTCTTTGAAAAACCATCGGCTGCCATTTTGAAAGCCCCGTCTCTGCAGACATGCTGGCAGGTGTCAGGGCGCATGCCTCTGTCTTGGAGACGTGCTGATGAGCTCATCGGCTGGCCCGGGCGCTCTGCGTGCCCCCTCCCCATCCCGTACCCCGTCCCCAGCCGCCGATGACAATTAAATCTATGGATGGAAGGGACTCACCTCATGCCACTCCACTGTAATTATAACTTTGCTGCCAGCATCCAGTTCTGACCGGCTCCATCCCGTCTGCCTCTTGGCGCGGTGGCATTTATTTACAGTCTCCAGAACGTCTCACAGACGACGGACCGCACGGGTGCCCGGGGCGCGTGATGGATATACTGCGGGAAGTCGGCAGGGGGCAAGTATTGAAAGGCAGAGGCTGGAATCGTGGACAGTCATGTAAATTCCTTAGGAAACTTTGCAGCAGGCGCGGGCGCGGAAGCGCTGGCTGGAGCCGCCGCGGCAAACCGCGGTCAGGCCGGGCCGGCGGGGCCGGGCGGGGTCAGGCCAGTGGCTGGCACACTGGTTATGCTCACGAAGCAGCCCCCTCGCTCCACGTCGAGCGGCCTCTGCACCTGGTCCACCGCAGGCCCGCAGTGGCCAAAGCCTGGAAGAGGCACGGGGTGGCCTTGCGTCTCCCCCCCGCCCTCACCCCGCTTCTTCGGAGTCTCTTCTTCTCTCGGGTCCCTTCGCCTGCGAAGCGTAACACAGGCCTCGGGCGCAGGGTGGTCCTCTCCTTCCAGCCCGAGCCCGCAGAATCCCGCCCGTGGTCCGACGCCACGAGATGCCACGGCACCACGAGGAGAGACCGGGAGAGATCTGGTGAGCACAGGCGGAGCCGGGAGCTGGGACGGGCGTGAAAAGGCCGTGGCCGCCACCACTTTTGCTGGGCTGTGGCTGGGGCTGCGCTGAAGTCGAGCCGGAGGCAGAAGCGAGGCAGGTGCCGGCCGGGCATCTGAAGGACGAAACCGTCAAGGCACAGGAAATGTGGCGTTGGGCATGTAACGTCCCGCTGCAAAGAATTTACTCTAAGTAATAAATCGAACACTTTGACAGTCACACGCCGTCGTGGAGGTTCACGCGTGGGCCGCTGTCACGCGTGCTGCAGCCGCGTGTGCACACGTGAGCGTGAGAAGGGGACGTAATCCCTGGGGCGATCTGTTCGCGCCCCACTACTCTGTGGGCTACTCCACGATCCATGGGCTGGGCTCAGTGACCCCCAGGCTCCACAGCACAGCGCGACAGGAGGTCGACGTGCCGGGCCGGGCCGGGCCGGGAGAGGGGCAGTGTCCCCGTGGCCGGCGGGTGGTTCTGCGGTCTCGGCGGGGGCCACGCGTTTGCACAGAGGCGGCCCCCGAGCGTGCCGGGGCACCTCCGTTGCCCGGAGCACAGGGGCCACTGCAGAACCACAGAGAGCACACAGCAGAGGGCGGTGCGGGCAGCACCTTAACGGCTGACACGGGGACCGTCCCTGGTGGGCCAAGGCCCCACGAGGCGCACGCACCAAGACGCTCAGAGCCAGGTGCCCAGCTGTGCAGGGCTACGGTGCTCCCAGATGCCAGATCCGCAGGCGGGGACACCAGGACGTTTTCCCCATGGGCCCAGGCAGCTGGGATGGGCGTGGGACAGCGGGGGGCTCTCAGACCCCCGTGGGACAGACGGGGTCCGTTCCCTGTGGGCTGTCCTGATGGCAGTTACATTCTAGGGGAGGTGAGTGTGCACTGCTGCCTAGATGGTTTATCACTACGGTGAGGCACTGGTCACTGAGCACCCCTCCTCCCTGCGAAACGCCAGGCCAGCCCGCGCGTGACGGACAGCGCTGAGCCCCACGCACCGCAAGCCGGCCGGGGATGCCTCCGGGGGAAGGCGGGGGCCAGGCGGCCGCAAGGCTGGGGACAGCGCCTGTTTTGCGGTCATGCACTTACTGACTTCGCAGTGCAGACTGACCCACCGCGATTCTGGACAGACTGCAGCAGACCTGTGACCCCCTCGCTCCTGGAATAGACTTGTCCTAAATCACACGTCAAGTACTTTCCAAGAGGCCCGCGCCTTCGCTGGGGTTTGAGATGCAGTCTGGCTGAAGTGGGCGGGAAGGGGCGCCCTGGCGGGCTGACCAGCAAGCAACACCCCCGTGCCGCCTGCACGCACGCACTCGGCCCGGGCCGTGTGCCGGACACCGGGGTGCCGCCCGCCCTGGCAGCCGGCTTTGCCGCGCACTCATGCGCCTCAAAGCCCCTGCTCTGTGCCACAGTCAGAGGAGGGACGGCCCGGCTGCCCGCTCGCCACCCGCAGGCCCTGCTCCCATGTGACCACTAAGTATGAGGAGGTGGGGAGGGCCGGGGCAGAGGACCGGGGAGGCTGGAGCTGGAACCTCCACGGAAGCCTCAGGGGGGCTTGTCGGGGCCCCCAGCTCAGTGCACCCCACTACACCCCACACCCTCTGGAACCAGCAAACGCCGAACAGGAAGAGAAGCAGGTGAGACTGGGGGAAAGCCCAGCATGAGCTGGAGGGAGCCTCCCCCCAACTCCACGAAGGTCTGCGGTCCTTCTCCGGGCCACAGTGGCCCCTGCCCGAGCCTCTCAGCCATGGCCGAGCTCCCAGCTCTGAGCCCAGGAAGGTCCAGCCCGAGGGGCCGGAGCCACAGTCCTGGGGACTCGCTGGCTCAGCGAGGCTCCTTTCCAGCCTCCGTCCACACCCCAATTTCCCCCCAGAGGACACCCCCAGGCCCTGTTCCCCTGTGGGGAAGGACACGCATGGTCCCCGAGTCACGCGGGCAGCTCCTCTGCGGACTTCACAACCGTTCGGCTCCCCGGGGGCCGTGTCCCTCGGGCTTGGAAAGGTCAGCACCGGCTGTCGGCAGCCAAGACAGCAGATGGTGGCTGCACCCAGACCACCAGCATCGCCCCTATTCTGGGGTATTCTCAGGGGCGACGAAAGCCAAGTCACACACAGTCAGAGCTCTCCCTACCGGATCATTCTGGAGAACTGGCTCTGTATGGGACACCCCTGCATGCCCTGCATGACACCCCAGCACCGCCCCAGCAGGGCCCATCGCCTGCTGCATGGGGCTCAGTATTCCCCACAGGTTGCTCCCGCCAGCTCTGGAGTCGGCAGAGGAATGCTCATTCTGGCAGGCTGCCTGGAGGAGGCGGCCTCCCTCCAGCCGTGTCCCCTGGAGGCTGGGGCGTGTACAGTCGCCCCAAGCAGAGAAGCCATTGGACCGAGCACCATGCTCTGAGCCCATCCGACGTCTTCCTGCCGGAGCAGCGTCACTGAGCTGTCACTCACACTCCGCGTCGCTGAGCTGTCACTCACACTCCGCGAAGTTCAGTTAAACACACTCCACTCAGTCACCAAGTGTGTTCTCGGAACCGATTATGTGACCATCACCATACGCTAATTTCAGAAGATTTTTGTCGCCCCAAAAAGAAAGCTTGTGCCGACTGGGTCCCCCAGCCCTGGCCCCACCCCCAGGCGGCCACAAACCTCCTGTCCGTCCCCAGATTTGCTGTCCCGGACGTTTCTGTACATGCCATTGAATGATAAGTGGCCTTCCCCGGCTGGCGCCCTGCCCTGAGCAGCCTGCCGGCCTGCAAGGCTCCTGCAGGCCTGGGTGGGTCAGCGCCTCGCCCCCCGATGGCCGGACAACGTTCCGCAGTGCGGATGGCACGCGCCCTCTCCCTGCTCACCACGGGCGGACACCCTATCTGGGTCGTTTCTACTTTTTGGCTGTTTTGTGTAACGCTGTTGAGAACGCTCTGGGGTGCCTGGCAGTGGGGCTGCGAGGTCATGTGCTGACTGTGGCAGACGTCTCAAGGGACTTACAATGACCTCTCCACCTGTTGAGCTTCAGGACCTCCAAGAATCCCTCCTCTCTCTCCCTTCCAACCCTCTCTCCCCCTCCCCCTCTCCCCCTCCCTCTCCCCCTCCCCCTCCCTCCTTCCCTCCCCCTCCCCCTCTCTCATTACTAGGGGACTAGAGCTGCCACCTGCGACTCCATGCTCGTTTGCACATTGCAAAGCCGCAGCAGCGTACTCCAAGTCCGCCCTGCACAAAGTTTCCCAACGTCGGGGAGCACAAACGTCAATTAACCCACCGCAGGTCCCGAGAGGGGCCTCAGCTTGAAATGACCTAAGAGGCACTTGTCCCAGACGCCAACTTGAAGCATCTCAGTGACCGAGAGCTTTTCATCCCGATGCTTTGTACATTCCTTTTATGCATAATCTGCTCCTAACAAGGTACCTGCTTTTGCTAATTCTTTTCTTCTGGAAAATCAATGGAAAAGAGTCGATGTTTTTCAACCCTGGTTTGCAGGCCAAGTAGAAAATTATTTTTCAACAAGTTAAAGAAGACAATGAATGTGGCCGCTGCACCTGAACATGACGATTTGTGGAACGGGAGCTCGCGTCTGAGGGGGCCGTGCTTTCCTGAGACGCGTCTTTCACTCAGCCTTGCAAAACAGCTCTGGTTTCCAGAGACGGTCCGCGCCGACCCCGCAGAGGCCCTGCTCGGTGGCCGTGCCGGCCGCGCCCGGCGTCTGAGGGCTGCCCCACGTGGTGAGACACTGCTTGGCTACAGGATGTCGGGTTTTTTAAACCAAGTCAAGCAAGCGAGTGACTAAAATCATAAATAAAATAGGGGCTATTGGTCCCCAACAGGGAAAGGCCACCCACCCACCCACCGAATCACGTCACCTTGCATGGTTTTCCAAGAGATTTGTCCCAACAGGGGCCACAGCCCTCTGCGAAGGCAGGAAGCCCAGGTGCTGCCAGGCGGACGCGGGCCACCCCCGGCCTTGCTCATCTGTGGCCCCCAGGTCTCCACAGGCTGTTCTCGCAGGAGGAACAGCGTGCGATTGGGGGAGGCCATCGGGACCAGCCTCACACTGAGTGGGGGGGACGATCACAGTCATGCGACTCGCTCCGGGGGCAGCGTCACCGTGCACTCGTTAGGTGCCAGGCTCATGAGTTCAAGATCAACGGGCTTCCTGACGTTGTGCAGCTTATTTTCTCGTGGATTTCATCAGCGTCCCCACCTGCTACTGCGTGACTCGTAATGCGTGCCTCGGGGACAATGGCCGCAGTAGCAACAATAAGCTGGTACTTCCTGTGCGTCGGCTACACGTGACCCCACACACCCATCTCTCCTAGTTCCGGGAGCAGGTCCAGGGGGTGTTATTCGGTCTCCCCGCCAGCCACTCACGCGCCCAGGCACACTCTCGGCTCAGGTCCCAGAACGACCAGGACGGGGCGCTGCGCGCTCACGGAGCCGGCGGCGGGCAGACGACCAGCAGATCTCGGACCGCGTGCGCTGTGGCGGAGCCGCGGGAGCGAACAGGGAGCGGGGGTCAGAGGGCGTCAGGAGAGCAGCACCGTCACCCGACTTACAGACAAGAAGCCGCAGCCGGGCCCCCCGGGGGGAGCGGCCACCCTGTCCTCAGGTTCCCCACAAACCCTCCTCGGGGCCCCAGCCCTCAATTTACCCCCGCCCTGCATCACATCATTTCTGTTTTCTCGCCGCCTGTGCAGGTGCGTGTGGCTTGTCCTCGGCGGACACCAGAGGTCCAGGGTTCTCTGACGCCCAGCACAGGGTGGTTGCCCACTAAACGCCTCACCGAGCGAAGCTGGACCATGATCTTGAGTGCGAGGTGCCAGTGCAGTCAGAGGTGGCCCGGGGTGGAGGGGGCCCCGGGGTGGAGGGGCCCCGGGGCGGAGGTGTTGTGTTCCATTTCTGGCCCAAATGACAGCACGACCATGGCTGGAAGGGCCAAAGATGGAAACGTGTCATTTCGCGGTGACGATGGCCGGCTCCGGTCCGCGCGCTGCCTGTGCCACGAACACCCGTGTCGTCCCGTCCTGCCCCTCACACGGGATGAAGTTGCACGTGCAGACTGCCCGTCGGCAGCCTTTGCCGTTCCTAGGTCGTCACTGTCCCCATGTCCCCTGCTCCAGGCGCCGACTTCCTCTGTGTGCTCGGGCACAGTTGCTCGCTCGGCCTCCAGCGTGCGACGCTTGGAGCCACACAGACACACGCCCGACTGTGCTCACACGCGTGTGTGTGACTAGGTTCGACTCTGTAAGTCGGTTTGCAAGTTCTAAAAAGAATCCTGTGGGAAGTTCGATGGGAATTGTATAAACCTCGAAACCGATCCTGGGCGAGCCCAGACCTTCCCGGACTGTGTTCCCATCTAGAATAGAGTATCTTCCACTTACTCGAATCTTGTTGTTTGTTTTTCAGTAAAGTTTGGGGTGTTCTTCTTATAAATCCTGCCCATGTCTTACTGTCTTTAGGCGTTTTGTAGCATATATGAGAACTTTCCCCCTACATTTCCGTGCGTGTTATTAAGGTTATATAAGAAAATGGTTAATATTCCCATACTTGTCTCTTGCCATCTTGGTCAAATTTTATGGTTCTTTAAATCAGTTTCCACCTGTTTCATCTTCATTTTCAGGTGGGAAATGAGAGTTTTGTCATCTTTCCAACAACTGTATCGCTTTCTTGCCTTGACTTATTATATTAACTGCAATTCCCCCAAACCACTTATTATAGCATTTCTCAAACGTGCAGACACTCGCACTCTTCAAACCGAGAGGTCTTTAAAATATTCCATTATTTGAGAAAGACAATAATAAAATCATCCCATGTTAATAAAAACAACATTTTTATTTTTTTAAAAATTACACGTTGGAGCCAGTGAACAGCGGTGAGAAGCGGGCTCTCGCGGGAGACGGGGCGCCCGGTGTTCGCTGCCTGCGGCCTGCGCTCGGGCCGGGTCCCTGGCGCCTCGCCTGGCAGCACTCGCCTCCCCCGCGGGTGTCACATGTCCTGTCCCCTCCTCTCTGACCCACTGGACTGGCCTCCTAGCCTGTGTCCGACATGCCTTCCTCTGCTTCCGCCGGACGCACGCTCTGACCCGGACCTTCGTTGTCTGCCCGCCCCTTTGCCTGCGTCACACGACACTGGGGACAGACCCACAGCGACCCCCAAGCCCGTTTTCCCCCACCTTCCCCCCGGGGTGTGCTCCCCAGCCCCCCTGCGCCCCGTCAGGCTCTCTGCACAGGCGGGCTGCTGTCCATCAGCGACCCTCCCGGTGGGCGGCAGCGTCTAAGTCACGAGCCGTGGTCCCTCTGCTAATGTTCAACTTCACCATGCTGATCAGGGCAGGCGTTTTCAAAGATCGAAAAATTAAAACACTCTTGTTCTCAGCTACTCATTGCCAGCAGAGCCCAACGGGTAACAGTCGAAGCCTCGGGAGTGAGTGCGGGCTGGCGGTCAGATTCTAGAAAGATGCAGAACGATTCTCCTATGTCCAGCAGCCCCCGTGTTGGGAGGCAGCTCTGAAGGAGCCTGAGCAACCGAAGCTGCCCCGGGTGACGCCACTCCTAGGCGACATCCTGCTGCCACTTTAAGTTGAATCCTCGCTCTTTCTGCTTAAAGCAAAGTCAGCTCCTTCCTCTAGAGCCCCAGTGTGACCGTTAGGAGCTAAGTCACCGGCTTTGCTCCCGAAGAGGCTTCGGAACAGCTCCTGGGCGGGCAGAGGCCTGCTCCGCAGACTGTGTGGGGTCTGCCCCGTCCCCGAGGGAGCCCCCTCTGGCCGCATCGCTCTGCTGGGCATCGCTGGCCGGCGATGACCAGGAGAACCAGTGGTTTGTGAAGACCGCAGCAGCAGACAGTTCACCCAAAACATTGGACGAGACAAAAAACTTACGCTCAGCGAGTGCAAAACGGCTTGTGTGGCAGTTTGGCCTTTCGGGGCTTCACCGCCTGTCGGCGCCACCATGGGTGGGAGGCCGCGTGGAGGGGGCCTCGGCGGGCGGAGCCCGCTGTCCGGTGAACTCCAGCGTCCGAGAGAGTTAAGAAGCCGCAGAGAGGGACCGAGAAGCAGACCTGACCAATGACCGTGAGAAGGCATCAGGGCGTTCTAGACGTAGTTGCTGAGCTGTCACTTTTTGTCTTTCTAGCCATCCTCAGAAGCCTCGGTATCCAAGATGCTGTTTCCTGACCTGCCTCCTCTCACACCGGCTTTAACCTGGACTCAGGGGCACCTGCGGGGACAGCGGGGCGGGCAGCGTCCTCAGCACCCATCACCCACCACCGCGCGTCAGACGCTGGGCGCGGACCCATCAGGACCCCCCCTCAGAAGACACACTGACCTTCGGTAGCTCCGCTGTGTGTGCGTGTGCATGTGCGTGTGCGTGTGCGTGTGCGTGTGCGCGTGTGTGTG
>NW_024340849.1:712754-738558 GCF_902729225.1 Pteropus medius | reverse complement strand
GACCACTTCAGAGACCAGCCTCCCCCTCCTTGGGGAAGTGTCCCTTGGGAGCTGAGACGGTGTATCTGGCCTCCCCACGAGCGGGCCACAGTGTCTGGCAAGGGGCAGAGGCTGTAGCAGGTGGCTAGAGGGATGCTCCGCCCCCTCGGGGCTCTTGGGCCTCCAGGGAGGCGTGGCCAATAGGTGACAGCTCACATTTGGTCTCTGAATGTGCAGCGTCACCGCCCGAGCTGGGAGGAGATGTGTCTGATACCCAAGGCCTTCTTGGTCCCACAACTGCAAGATTTCAAAAGATAATTACGAAAATGAAAAGGGAGCCGCCGGTTACCGAGAGCAAAGTGGGGGGTAGAGGGAAAATCAGTTATTTCGCTGGACGTCGCTGAGTGCTTTTCCCCACCAGGCCCAAACCCGAATGTCAACTAAGTTAGTCCACTCAGAAGGAGAAAAGAAATCGCCTGTAACTTATTTTAAGTGCCACTTTGTAACCTTCAGTTCCTGAGTTCCTACTTTGGCATAAACCTGTAATTAACAACTGCTTTATGGCCTGGGCGCTGGTAATTGCCTTGTCCAGCCCCGAGGTGGTGGGAATGAACCGGCCCCTCTCCCGCCCCGCGGTCCTCACCAAGTCTCGCCAAGATCTCCCCTCCCCCAGGTCGCGTCTGGGCGCAGGTCAGGACCCCCACCCCCCACCCGCAGAGAAGCGGCAGAGCGGAGGAAGCGCGCGCACAGGCGGCTGGGACGGCGATACGGGCTATCAGGGAGCCGTCTGCGACTTCAAAGTCAAAGGCCGGGTGCTTATCAGGACTGAGTCCCGCGATTATCTCCACGTCCCCGTCCCCCGGATGCAGAGCAGTGCGGGGCCACCGGCTCCGGGCTGGGCGGAGCCTGCAGGCGGGGGAGCGGGAAGCGGCGATTCCCCTGGGGTGTGAATCGTGGCTTCGGGGTCACATGCGGACAACACGCAGGGCCTTGGGTCAGTTGACCGCCAGCACCTCCATCCAGCTGCTCGTGTCCGCGCGGGGTGCCCTCCCTCCCTCGTGACACCCCCGGTTTTTACGCAGGTCAGCAGATGGCCGATCGCGTGTCAGAGAATGAGCCGTGGACGTTGGTCCGGCGGCACCACGTTGGGGCTCGGTTGTTCCCACGCACAGGAGCGCAGGCAGGGAAAACACACCAGCTTGGAAGCAAAGCTTCGGTGGCTGACATCACTTCCTGACTAGATTTCGGAGACTTGCTCTGGTTTTGCTTTCTTTGGGATTTTTCCAGCCGGATTAATGAGACTTGAATTTGACCCACTGTATCTTAGAACTAACCAGAACAATGGAAAATTAATGTAATGTTTATCGATACAGAGAAAAGTCCTCTGGCTAAAAAGATACCAAATAGAAAACAATTAAACTCTCCTGTGGTCACAGGACTAGTTAATGTGCAACTCCCAGGCTGCGGCCGAGAAGCGAATTCCTCCGGCCGCGCTCGGCACAGCCCTGCCCGCCTCTCTCTGCCCGGGCCCTGCTCCTCCAAACCCACTGGATCTTGGGAGCGGACTCCCCAACACGCAGCAGAGCCCAGCTCCCCTGTGCAAACTCGGGACCCTGCGTCTGAGCCTCGAGATGGAGTGGGCACCACGCAAAGCTGATCCCCGGTGTGTTCGCGGGTCGACGTCTTTCTTCTAGACTCCCTCCCATGAGAGAAGAGCCAGCCTCGCGCGCCTTGTCTCTTGCTTTAATTTTTACTATGTTAAAGTCTCTAACTATTGTTTTTAACAGCACGGCCTATGGGACCAAGTGGCCTCCATGTTGTTATTTGATCACATGTAAACAGCTTTTAAATTCACAATGTTGTGTCTTTGTTGCTTGAATAAATGAAATACATAGAACTTTCTTTTCTCGTTTTATTTTTTGAGGTTTGGGAAAGGATCTCTTCTTGTAAAAATAACACAATTATTTCAAAGAACCGAGAAAGGATAAATTAGCACTCTAAGATCCCCCAAAATCCCTCCCTCCAGAGGCTGTCGCTGCTCATGTTCCGTGACATTTCGGTCTTCCTCCTGCATATTTTTACATTTTGACATCATGCGGTTCTTCCATTTTAATTCCATTTTTTTTCATGAACCTTGTGGATTTCTGGTGACTCTAAAGACCGCACAAAGTCCGTCTCATAGGAAGTCGTCGTTGGAGCTCGCGGTGCTGGCAGCATCCGTCGCCGTGACGAGCAGCCACTCCACCGAGTGCTTTCTATGATCTAATTACTCTGTACAAGGACCAATGGGCTGGGCGCTGCGGTCCCCACGCTGTAAAGAACTGTGGGGCAGGGAGGTCGAGTGCTCGTCCGTGATCGCAGGCGAGTCGAGGCAGATCGAGGCTGCGCGCAGGCGCCCCCGACCCACAGCCAGCGCGAGTCTCCCGGCCACTCTGGGCCATCAGCGGATAGAGAAACTGTCTCCAGTTTTTCCAGTACCGACCTCATTTTAGTGTATCTGATACTGGGCCACTACGCGACACATATCCAGAGCTACGGAGACGTAGCAAAGCTGATTCATTTTACTTATTCTCTTATTTGCCATTGCAACAGTTAATGCAGTGCCAGGGGTGGGACCGAGGTGGGAGAGAGAAGCGAGCTGAAGCAAAGAACCTAGATGGTCCATAGGAAAGAAAGAAAAAGAACCACACGTACACACACACACACACACACACACAAAACCAAGTCCTCCGGGTGTAAGGCTGGGTGTCGAGAAGAAGCCACAGCAGCCTTCAGTAAGTTTTAATTTAACTGCCGCTCCTTTGGCCGGACAATGAGCCCTTAAATGGACGTGATCATCTGTGACTTTGTGGGGAGAAAAGGACCCACTGAGGCCGCCTGGCTCTGTCTGCCACAGTGAAGGAAGTGGGAGAGGCCTTTTCAAACAACGCTGTCTCACTTTTAGGCACTTGCAACTCCGATTTTCAGAAGGGCCGACAGACCCAGGTTCCCACGTGTCAGGCCACCGTCACCAGAAAGCACCTCATAGGGGGTGTCCATGTCACAAAACCACAATGTCATGGCCACCGATTGCCATCCTTGTTAGCATTTTAAGGAAAAATATTCAAACGAATGGATTTTCCTTAACACTTTAAAAATAACGACACCACCATGGGACGGACTTCATCTGCTGACCAGACCCAGAGATGTCTTTCCCCAGCCTGGCCACCGTCTGACTTAAAATTCTTTAAAAATTGAGGCCAGATCTCTTTCGCAATAATCTTTTTTTCTTTTTTTTTTTTTGCTACCTATGAATGAGTCAGATGCCGGTCCAGACATGCTCGGGAAGGCCCAGGGCCAAGCTGAGGAGCGCTCGGCTTTCAAGCGCACGCTTCTTTGAGATAAAGTGAAATGACACGTAATCCTGAATTACATCATGGGCACGACGCCGCGGTTTCCTGGAACCTGGAGCTCACGGTTATTCACTCAGGACTTAACTACGGCATCGACTGTCTGCTCCAGCGCCTGGAACATTCTCCCTGTCCCTTCTGCGGTGTTAATGCGCTAAGGATACTCAGTCCTTTGTGTGCATCGAAGCAGGAAAGGGGAGGGGGCTTCCTCTCGTGCCAAACGGAACAGGAAAGAAAAGCGTCCTTTGCCACCGTTAGGTGGCTGGCCACCGCAGCTCCGACGGCAGCACTAGCGGCCGCTGCGGACTTCCAGACAGAGGCCGATGCCCCTGAGGGTCAGACGCCCGGCCTCGGCGTGTGGTTGTTCCTGGTGTCCACCCACGAACCCAGAAAACCCTTGTCTCTTCCTCTCCCGCCCCAACCCTTCTCCACACACCCACGCTTGAGCCGTGAAGACGCTTTCGCGGCTTCAAAAGAGGCAAATCTCAGCCTGGGATTTTTTTTTTAAGAATATAATCTAGAAAGCACAAAAGATCGCACTCCTTATTTTTGGCGAGGATGTTGTCATTTCGTACCTTACATGCCCCGCAGCCTTGTGCTTACAGATGTGTCGCATTGCTTATACGCGTTTGCGTCACCGAGTCCTTCTCTTCTGTCTGCATTCGGTTTGCCACCTCTGTCAAGTACAGTCTAGAAGCCAAGGCTGAATTAAGAGCACGGAAAGACAGGGTCCTCGAACTTGCAACTGGATCGCCTCCCAAGTGCCCTGGGGAAGAAAAGCTGTATCTTTTGACTTTGTGACTTTGTATAAGCCCAAGAACTACGGACGAAAATTTCAACTTAAAAAAAATTTTTAAAGCCGCGGGAACATTTCAGAAATGTCTGTGCTTTTACTTCTCTCACGTATTTCGTTTGGCGTTTTTGAAACCTCGTGACGTCCGTCACGTTTCGCACAGGTGCGTTCAGAGCAACCCTTCCGGCTTTGCGAGGCTTCCGCACCTGGCGGCCGCGCTCCGCTCCCCGTGTGGTTCCGTAAAAGCTCCTCTTTTAGCCGCGCTTGCTGAAACTGTTACCACACGCAACACCCAAGGGTGAGGACTAGGGCATGGAGCGCAGGTTGTAAATCACCCAGGAACTTTCTAGCACGTAGAACTAGGATGTGCCAAGTTCGTCTGTGTGGGCGTGGGGTGAATAGCCGGATACATTTGCCGGCGTATCGTCAATGACCAAATATCGGTGCTCCTGTCTTTGGCCAGTGGCCGCTGTCATCACTGGGGAGAACCAGCTTCGCGGGAGAAGGTCTGGACCTGACAAAATGACAGATATTCTATTTGTGTGTTTTTCCGCACGGGAAGCCGGTGGTCGGCGTCATGTTGACGCGCGCGCATTCCTACCGGCCCAAGTTAAATGAGCAACCGTTGGCTGGGAGCGAGAACGCGAGCTGGCAGAAACTGATTTTCTCAATGCTCGAGACATGGATTGCTTAATGCACGTCCTGGACATGTCCCCCGCCGACAAGAACCACCGCATGGCGTAGTGTACGTGAGCTATGATCACGAAGGAACGGACCGGTCGCAGCCCAGCTCCGCCGCTCGCACGGGGAAGCGAGCACCGGCCTCGCGGGCAGCCCGGGCGGCCAGGCCTTCCCCGTTTCTCCGGCCTCGGCGGAAGCGTGTCCGGCTCCCTCTCCCCGAGCAGCCGGCAGCGCCAGGCGGTGAGCACGCCGGGCCCCGCCTAACCGCTCCGGCGTGGACCCCTGTGGCCACGCCGCTCGGCCGCTCGCCACGCTTGTCCCCGCCCCGCCGCCCCGATCCGCGGAGCCTCACGGCGAGGGACAGCCCACTCCCGCCGCAGAGCCCGGGCGCCCCGCCAGCATCGACGCCGGAGAACACACGCCACAGGCCGTGGAGGACGCTGCAAAGGGCGGACGAAGTTCCCGCGGCTCGCGCACCACAGCGGGACGCCCGCCCCGCGAGCGCCCTCGCCCGCACCCCGGCCTCGCCGGCCTCGCCGCGGGCACTGCACGCGCGCGCTGCCCTGGGGTCCAGAGTGCGGAGGGGACGAAGCGAGGTCCCCACTGCCAGGCACACACGTCAGCGTGTCAGTCAGCGACGGCGGCCGTGCACAAGGATGAAGCAGGGTGCGAACGCGGAGAGGAGGGGCTGCGGGCACAGTGACATTGGACGAGAGGCCTCGCTTCAGCCCTTGTCCAGAGAGCGTGACAAAGGGACCGGAGGGGTTGCAGAGCACCTCACGCCCACACCCCCAAAAGCCCCGCGGCCATCTCTGTGGTCCCTCCGACTGGTTCCGAATGAACGGATGGAACGTCCCCGTGCAGGGGGCTCTCGGTCGCCACCCCTCACCCCCGCGGGTCGCGCAGCCACAGCCTGGCTACGAGCTCGCGGGAGGCGGCGCTGTTGCAGATGCGACCTGGACAGCTGTGCTGTTGAACGTCTGCCGCGCTGCGATGGCCGCGGGTCCTCAGAGTAAAAAGCGGGATGAAACCCGGGCCCGAAGCCACTGTCTGTAGCCGAGTTCTGCTCACCCTCCCCCAGTGGCCCGAGAATGTGGGAACTAAACGCCCCTGGGACTGTGTGCTGGCCTGTGACACCGCATCACTGCTGAACAGCTGGACACACTCTGCTGCTAGGGGTGGTGTCCTCATGACACTGTGTCGTGTGGCAACAGATTTCAGAGCCAGAGGACCTGGCTCCAAGCCGATCCCACCGACCTGTGTGGGAGGCTGAGGCGGGAAACAGCTCAGCCGCCGTATCCTCACCGGTAGAATAAGGTTAAGGCCACCTGCCTGCAGAGAGGCTGTGGGCGGGAGCCAGTGACACAGCTACTCGTGTTCCACAGCCTATCACTTAGCGAACGAGCACCCAGGAAATGGCCTTCTCTGAACAGACGGCTCAGGTGGCGCAGCTGGCACCACGCTGAACTCTGGGCCACGCTGCCAGGTGGGATGGAACCACGCTTATCCACTCGACAACTATAATACAAAGACGTGTGTTGTCACCTGAACAGACCCTCGATCTGCATTCTCCTTGCAGGAAGTCAGTGGCCCACCTCGGAGACACCAGACTTGACTTCTCACAATGAGACACCCATCCGGCTTTCACGTGACTCCAAGGAATCCCTTTACAACAAATCCCACGCACAACGCTCTCTGTAGCGAAAGGGCGCGCTCCCCCCAGCAGGGGGCGCACCAGCCTCCACCGGTGCGGAGCAAGGCGGAGCCCGAGTCTGGGAGGGTGAGCTGGCTGCTCTTTAGAAGGATCTCAACCCACATTTGGCTTGAGAAAATCAAGAGTCAAAAGAGAAAACAACAGGATAGGCAGGGTGAAGGCGTCACCTCCACAAACGACCCCGTTGATGTCCTGTGGAAAACAGTGTCAACGGTGACACAGCCTGAGAGGTGGCCGCCACCCGGAGCGTGTGTTTAGGCCACGGCTCTGTGCGCCCCCTTGCTGAGCAGAGAGCTGGCCTCTCAGGGTGGCCGTGGCTTAGCGACCATCTGGCCACCGGAGCCCAGCCTGAGGCTCCCACAGACGCTGCCACGAAGAAGATCGAGAATGTGCTGACTGAGAGCCATGGGATAGCCACCAAAGACTCCCGCCTCCAACTCGAGGAGGAAAGGCTCCGGGCCCAGCAACCCCAGCCCTGGGCTCCTCTGCCACGCTGGCCATGCAGCCTCGGCACGTCCAGTGCCCGCCGACGGGTTCCTGCGAAGGCCGCCCGCTCCGCCTCTGCCGCCACGGCCGGACGCCCCGGGACTGGCACAGGCTGCACGCGGCGGGGGCAGGCCCCCGCCTTCTCGTCCTGTGCCTGCTGTCCACGTCCTCTCCTGTTCCCGTCCTCACTAAGCTGCAGCCGAGGGCACACTTGGGGGGTCCCTTCCCAGAGTTTATACATTTTAACAGGAGTTTGAGGTGATTTTTTAAGCCTAAAAAGCCTTTAGGTTCCAAATAAATGAATACCTGAAGAATTTCAGAAATACACAGGACCTGGAGGGACATCTTCAGTGCGACTTAACACACTTCAGTGGGCGTTGTCTGTGTAATGGTCCAGATGTTTCAGGATAGGGCGGCGCTTTCTCCCCTCGGGGTTCCGATAACGTGGACCTGTGAGGATAGGACAAAATGCCATAAAACAGGGAGGGACAAAATGGCAGCGAGGTCGGAGGCTGAGGGGTCACGTCTAGCTGGGGTGGTGGACACTGAGGGTCACGTCCAGTTGGGGTGGGTGGACACTGAGATCAGGCCTGAGAGCGGACAAGATTTCGTGATCAGGATGGAGGAGAGGGGATGAGGGCGGAGACCAGGGCCGGGGGCGGGGACAGCCCCCTCCTCAGGTCCCAGGCTGGCCACACCTGCTCCACCAGCCACTCCAGTGGCAGAGTGAAGCCCGCCACTGGCTACAGGGCTTGTAGCAGAGACCGCTTGTGAGCAACAGAGGTTTCCTACGAAAGGCGAGAAACGCCGGAAGTTAAAGACGAATGAAAAACGCAGAAAGCGTGATTTCGTAACACGCTCTGCTCCCCCAGAGGCCCCCAGGGCGTCCACTTGGACACAGACGCTCCCACGTGGCCGGTTTGCTCAGAGGGCGTCAGAAGAAGCCCGGCTTGTTCAGATCGCTTAGTCGTCTGACGCGGGAGGATACACGCCCACGTGCGCCCTCACACGGACTCGGGCCTCGCCGTGAGGTCTCAGCCACCACGCGCGTCTTCAACCTCGAGTGAAACCCAGGCACTCCCGCCGCACCTGTTCATTAATGCTAAGTGGTCCGCAGTGTGCAAATTCCAGGAAACTGCAATTATGTGGCGTCATCGCGAGCAAGCTCTGAGGTGCTCCATTCGCCGTCAGCTTCCGGACGCGCCGGACGCAGAAGCGACGCCGCTGCGGGCGGCGGGAGGCACGCGCTCTGCGGTGAGAGGCGTCTGGGCCGGGATTCGGCTGAACGCAGGAAACGCGCGTCCACCCTCAGCAGCGAGCGCGAGCGCGCAGAACTGGAGGGGCTCGCGCTTCCAGGGTGGCAAGTGGGCCCAGGTGTCTTCGCCGAGATTTGCATCGTAGTTGGTAAGATTTATCGGTTCTCGCTTAAGTCCTCCAAAATACAACGGAGGATTTTGTATTAATTGGGGCATTAATAATGCATTCTTCAGCTCAGCGATGTCCGTGGGATTTCACAGGAGGCCTCGGTGACGCCGGCCGCGGTGCCGGGTGCGGGCGGGCCCACACCGAGCCCCTCATCAGGTATTCATTTGAATGGATTTTCCCTCCAGAGCGGCCGTGGCTCTCGGTAAATTGGTGGAGAAAGCGGACGCGCGCGTGCGCACTGGCTCGATGGGCACCTCTTGGCCTTGCCAACGAGCCGGTAACTTCCTGCGATTCTGTGACAGGAGCGATTTCAGCAGTTTCAGTTCAATATGCACAAAATCGCATGTAGATTACGGTTCTGTTAAAAGCTACATAATGACATAACCCAGAACATTCCACGAGTGAGGGGGAACCTTTAGGGTCTGCTCTTCTCAGATGCGCGAATCGCTGGAAATTTACGAGAGGGGATAAAAAAAGAGGACGGCAGCGCCCAGTCCCCCTTCCCGGCTGCCATCTGTTGACCACTCTCGGCCCCGCCTCCTTTGGGTCCCCTGGGAACACTGACCAAAAGTGGAGCGGCCCCCCGAGTGTCCCGGCACCCACCAGAGGGTGCTGAAGTCACGGTGGCCACTGAGCTCCTGAGCGGGACCGCTGGGACTGAGCGCCCGGCCCCGCCCCGGAGCGCAGGGCGAGGCAGCACCTGCCGGCTGGCCGTCCCCGAGGCTGCCCTCCTTCCTCCCTCAGCGGTCGCGCCCCAGTTTCTGGAAGGGCATTTACTTCATGAGACTCCTCTCGCTTCATACTGAGTAGATGGGGAGGGCTGGAAACATTGTGCCGAGTAAAACAAGTCAGACGCGAAAGACCACGCACTACGTGATTCTGTCTGTGTGAACCTTCCAGAACAGGCCAGCCTGCACATAGATGACCTGATGTTGCCAGGAGCTAGGAGTTTGGGGGGGAAGGGGAGTAACGGCTCAAGAGCACAGGTCTCTTTTTGGGGTGGATGAGAAGGTTCCGAACCCGATCGTGGTGATAGTTGCACAAATCTGTGAAAACGCTGAAACCACTGACGTGGACTCTTCAGCGGGCGACCCGGGTGGCACGTGAATTGTATCTCAATAAAGCTGTTATTAAAACAAGAGGAACCCCAACGTTCTCCTTCCAGCTGGTTGGGAGACCAGCGGGCAGGCGGGGCCTGAGCGGGTGGGCGGGGTCTGGGGCAGTGGGCGGGGCCTGCCGAGGCGGGGTGGAGGGGCGCGGGGCAGGAGGGGCATGGCGAGCATTTTCCCACGCCTCATGCATAGAATATAAAGCGAGGCTCACAGGCGCCTGGAAGGGGGCCAGTGTTCCCGTCACCCGCGGGCGAGCCCTCTGGACAGGACGGCTCCTGAGCAGGTGACGGGCTGGCCTGCGAGCACAGGGCTCTTTGTGGGAGGAAGGAATCTGTGTGCTGATCGCGGCCCATCTGGGCAGCGTTTCAAACGCCGGAGGCCAGGGACGCAGCAATCGGCCTGGCAGCCAGGGCAGAGGCTCGGGTAGCTGAGCACAGTCCACACTTGGACACAGCTGAACTTGGACCGCCGTCCACGCCGTGTTGGCACCACGCTGGCCACGCGGAAGCGAGTGTGTGGCAGCACTTCACACGCGAGCACCCTGTGTCCCTCACCGTGCACTCACGGACACACGCGCCTCTGGGGGGCCGGCAGGCCGCCTCCGCTTCCGCCCCTGCCTGTGTCCCCTCCGTTCAGTTCCCGTCACCCTGAAACAGCCTAAAACGGAAGAACTGTCAATCAGCCCCCTGCGTGGGCCAGAGCATGACCGAAGCATTTGAGCAGATAAACGCAGTCTGGGGGGTGAGGTTGTGAGCTTGTTCTCATGATCTGGTCTTCGAGAACCCAGTTGTGTGCGTCTGGCGGGACAGGCCACGCAGGACTCTTCGCGGTGTCCCTGCAGCCGCCCTGCCCAAAGGCGCCAGCAGCATCTCCCAGCCGATTCTCCTGGACCGAGAGGAAACGCCCTTCACAGGAAGCCCCACCAGCGCGCGCTGGAGCTCAGGGCCGCTGCAGCCACCTGCTGAGCGGGGCCACCTCTTGCCATGAGCGGGGATCTCCTGGGACGGGCAACCCCAGGCGACCTCAGACCCCAACTTCCTTCCTCTCCTCTGACCGGCATCCCGGATTCAGACCTCACCCTGAGCCCCGGAACCCTGAAAACAATATCCCCCTTTTCAGAGCAAAGGGACATGGGACAAACTGGCCCGGACCCGAGCTTTGCCTCTGATCAAGACAAACAAGAGCTGTCCTGTGCTGTCCCCCTCGAAGTTTTCCGTGCTTGGCCATAGTGCCTGGCCTGGCACCTGCGAAGGCTACTCGCACTGAGGGGTGCCCCGAGAAGTCCCCCTGGCAGGGCCCTGCCGCTGAGCGGGACCAGCCGGGGGACGCGCTTCACGCATTCCAGAGCTGGCACTCCCGCGTTTGCAGTGGGAGCACGCCCAGGGGTAAATAATGGGAGCGTCCTGTGTCTGTGACACCCGAGAGAAAGGGGTGGCTGCACTGTCACAGGTCTTCCGGCCCCGCTGGCGGCCGCCACCACAGCGGGCGCAGAGACGCCAAGCAGAGGCTCACGGCTGCGCACGCACCCGGATGCAAAGCCCGCGCCTGCTCGCCCCCTGAGCCCCTGCGGGGCGTGCGGGTCGCACGTGTCTGCTCGGGGTCCCTCACCAGCCGCGGAGGAAGCGCGGCCCCCGCGTGCGCAGGCGCGTCTGGGATCCGTCACCCGTCACGGGCACGGCCGGGAGAGCGGGAACCGTGGGCTCCCGACCCCACGAGGACCCAATCGCTCGGAAGGGTCACAGACACACAGGCCGCTGTTGCCTTCATCTTGGAGGGACAGGTTCTGGGAACAGGCCCGAGTCAGTGCTGCCCACGCCGGGACTGCGCGGGTCACCAGGCACCCCGGCCAGGCTGGCGCGCTCCTTGGAGGGGATCCCTGGCCGGCGCCGCGGTGTCCGCGTGGTTCGTGCCGGGCCCCGCGTCGCGCTGCGCGTGGCGGAGTCGCTGGGGGAACGAGGTCCAGGGGAAAGAGCACCAGCGCCTCGGCTGCCCTCGGACGCCTGGTGCAGAGTAACTGGGCTCCCCAGGGACATGGTGAACACAGAGACGGGGGCGCAGAGACAGGGGACACCCGCAGTGAAGAGGCAGTGTCACCCGCGCTTGGGGCTCTCGAATTTAGCAGCAGCAGCATGAGACCACTGCAACGGTCGCATTCTGAACGCTGGCACCAAACTGACACCATCCTCTGATCTGACCTGTCACGTTAGCGTATTAGCTTCTCCACACCAGCCCAGCAGAGCACACCCACTCCCCAGGGAACCCCTCCCAACACTCTGCGAACTGCCAGCGGGGTGACCACCCACGGGGTGAGGCCAGGGTGAGAGCCCTGTGTGCGGTCAGGCCTCAAGTATCCCGACTTGACCGGCACTTTGCTGGGGGGGGTGGGGGGGGCTCCTTCCCTGACTCCCAGTGACATCTGTGGATGGACATCCCAGGAGTCACTGTCACCCACCTAGGCGGCTTAGATTGGTTGTCAAACAGGCATATCTTGGTTTTGAAAACCACACTGTAAAACGTTGGCTGATTGCGAAATTTCAAACGTCTCCTGGCTGGGCTGTACTCCAGCGTGTCCCCACAGGACTGAAGCCACCACGTCAGCTGGCCTGAACTGCTCCTGGCTGGTGGCAGGCTGTGCAGATTTCGGGGGCACAGACACCGTTGTGAGCCCAGCTAGTGGGGCGAAAACGGTCCCCTTTCATTTCTGAGTCGTTAATTTCATGTTTCATTTCTGCATAAAAAAAGCTCGTAATTGTTTTTTGACAATAATAAGCCTAAGATTATATCTCAAATTTTTAAGATATTGTGTTCTTTTGTCATTCAATGAAAACATAGTTCAAGATAGAACTTTACAAAAAACTCTCAGCTCGCTCGGCACCTACCGAAGTTATAGCTTACGCATAGCCACCCTGACCGCCACCCTCTGATGAGCCGTCCCTGCATCTAGAACGTTCCAGCACGCCCCACCCCCCAACTCTCACTGCACCCTGTGGCACCGTGGAGCCAACCACAGTAGGAGCCGCGCCCCTCTGGTTTCACGTAGAGGACAAACTGGCCAGCAAGGTCACGGCGTGCGTACAAGCGCACGACGTACCGGAAACTAGGCCACGAATGAAAAGCCGAGCAGGCGCGATGCTTTCCCGGAGGGCGCTGACCCCATGCTGCTGAGCAGCGCAGGCCGGGCCCGGGGAGCGCGTGAGAACGGCTCGACGTGTTTCTTGGGGGAGCAGAAATCCGATAGAATGTTCTAGAAACACGAGAGAAATCTATTACTGAAGTCTCACCAGCGTCAAGTCAGCATAGACTTTTCATTTATTCTTTGGTGTCACACTTAAATTTTTTCTGTAAAACACAGTTGCACAAATATCCGCCTCGTATCTCGGTTAACAGCAGTGGACAGGCATGAGGAGGCCACGGGAGCCAGGGAGCCCCCGGAACGGAGGACTCGCCACTCCCATGTTTATTAAATTCACGTCTCTGCTATTCTTCTCGGTAGCAGGAAATAGCCTAGTTCCACATACAAAGGAGACGTCTGTGGACGCAGACAGCGTGACTCAGGCCCGGCACCCGCCATGGCCACCGCGTGCAGCAGAGGCGTGTGCAGCAGAGGCGAGCATGTGTCCCTGCTCCTGCCCACGGCCTCCTCAGCCTCCTCGCCCTCCTGACCTCCACATTCAGAAGTACAGTTTTCTCTAAACTGCCAAACAGCATCACCTCTTTACGTATTCGGTGTTTGGGTAGGATTTTTTTTATTATTATTATTAACAAGAAAATGGGTTTTTTTTTTACAGTAAGTGCCTCTTCTGAATGGGTGTGTCTGTCTCCAGGTGCCTCCCGCCAGGCCACATCGGCGCTCGCGAGTCTGGGGCACGGCTGTTCTGGGCTCGCTCCCCAGGCCCGCGCCCCACAGACGCACCCAGCACAGCACACGGGCTCATTACACAGGAGGGCATCACTCTTAGAACTTTATAAAAGTTAATGTCAACACTTAACTTCAATTTCTTTGAAAGTTGAGCAGGAAATGAGAATTCTGCTCGTGCGGGGACCAAAGGCTCACTTTTATAGGGAGGTTTTAAAATGTGGGGGATTGTAAGTCTGATGCCATGTTCACCTCCAAATGGCTCTCCTCAGCATTGAGATATCAGTGCAGTTAAAGCCTCAGTAAAGAGCGGGAAGCCCGTGACTGTCCCCGGCGACACCCGGAGGCTCCTGGGGACACAGCGCTTCCAGGGGTCACGGCCGGTTCTGCGATTCACCGTCACTATCTGCTCAGTGCCCCTCCAGAAGCGCTGGCCCTTCGCTTTCCATGCATGCGGCTCGGTTCCCCAGAGCCAGCGGGGCTGTGGGGACGTCGGCTCCCCACCCACTACCCACTGCCTGCTCGCTCTTATGCTCCTTGGGCATCAGAAGCTCGCACCTCTCCAGCACCCACGCGCCCGGCCAGGTGCACTCCGCCTCTAGGCAGCACCTTATGTCCAGTCTTAGAAATGTCTTTCAAACCTGCTTACCGCTGGATCGGCAAGCAGGCCAGGCAGCCAGTGTCACCTGCGTGTGCCGTGTTAGGGACAAAGAGGAGGACGGGCTCAGGCCTCGGGAAACACGTATTCCAGTGAGAAGAATGACGCCAAACAAAATGGCAGGTGTCGTAGAGAGGGAGAGAGAGGGAGGGAGGGAAGGAAGGAGGGAGCCAGCCGGGTGCACACCGTGCTCACCGGCACAGGCCGCGGTGTCTGCTCATCAACGGAAGGTGTGACACACGGCAGACCTGCCCTCTTGCTGGCCCATCTGAACAGGAGCCCTTCCCGCATGGGCTGGGCTCTGCCTGCTCGCTCTTATTTGAAGACTGCTACCAAGACCCACCCGGATGCCCACACCAGGAGCCGAGAAGCCCCGGTCCTCCGTGGGGCCAGCGCCGAGCCGCCGCCCTCTGCCGTCACCCCGTCTGACCCGGCTGCTCGGCGGCAGCCGTCTGGGCCGCTCCCCTTTGCGTGCCACGCTGCCACCCCAACTGTCTCCCACTCGCGCAGAAAACTCACTTCGCTCCCCACTTAGAAACTTTCAGTGGCCCCCACCGTCCTCAAGACACAGTCTGGACAGCTGGCACAAAGGACCCCCGTCTGCAGCCCCGACTCACCTGGACAGGTGAGCCTCTGTCTACACAGGGAGGTGACAGTTCCCGGAGAGCCCCGCCCCGCCCTCTCCCTCTGCTCCACACTGCAACGGAGCCCGGGGGAGCTCAAGGGCCTGGGCTCGGAACCACACGCCAGCCCCATGGGCGGGGACAGTGGACTGGATGCCTGCCCGTGCCCGCGCATCTCCATGTAAATTGGCGAGATGCACACAAACGTCAAAAGCGTAGCGATAAATCAGAAAAGCACAGTGTGAGCCAACATGAATGACTAGTGACGAGTGAAAGTATAAAAACTCCACGCGGAGAAAACGGGACCGGTGCGGCTGAGGGCGCCCTTCACAGTGCGGGGGCGGAGGGCGGCGGACCAGCCCAGCCCAGGTGTTCAGCATGGGCCACGGGGACGAAGGGAGGCGACGCTTGTCTGCTCCAGCCTGTTTCAATGACACCTGGACGTCGCCATCCAATTTAGAACAAATCAGGGAAAACTAACATTTAGTAGATTCATACTGATGCCACTTTAGTTTAAAAAAAAATTGACAGAGAAACCTGAATGGCTTGGTAAGCCGAACCTGAGGAAGTTTTATATCATAAAATCGACGGCTCTCTAAGGCTGTGTCCGCCGATGCCCTGGACCCCTCCAAGAACGTGGCCTCAGACCGTCACGCTGATCTGCTTCCTCTTCCCGCCCCCACGTCCGCGTCCTCCGCTCCGTGGCACCCTGGTGTCTGAGGGCTCCACCGAAGCCAGAAGAGACCGGGCCCAGGAAGGTCAAGCCAGCGCCACCGTCCGCCTTCCACCCGGCTCTCTCCAGGCATCACCCCTCCCCCACGGGCCACCTTCCACTCCCCTCCCAGCGCCATGTCCCTGTCCCCGTGCTCCGCCCGGTTCTTCCTTAGCTCTGTCCCATTCCTACTGACACCACGCAAGCCAAGAGGGCAGAGCACCGACCCTGGAGCGGAGGGACCTTCTACCTGGGCCTTTTCTTCTGCTGACATTGGCCTGGGCAGCCGGCGACATGTGATGTCGGGGCTGTGATGGGCACTGCCAGGGCAGGCCAGGGCAGGGCAGACGGCCCCCAGCACCCACCCACCCCCACCCCTCCTGCCACGTCAGAGTGACCATCCCTGGGTAGGACAGTGGGTGGTGGGGCCAGACTGTGACACTAGAGTCCCTAAGCTCTTGTCACCCGAAAGTCACCTGGAAGAGTGACTTTGTTTTACTCCCCCATTACAGTCTAGAGCAGTTTCTACTCCCAAGAGTAGGAAGGTGGCTCCACAGGGGCAGTGACAACCGTCTGAGTCTCTGGGATGCCGAAAGAAGACAGTGAATCGCCAAAGGGCGAGGCGTGGGGGCCACGGGTGAGGCGCGACCCGGAAGCAGCATGTGCGCTCCCCCCGAGGCGCCGCGGGGAGGCGCCAGAAGGGGGCGGGGAAGGGAGCACGTGGACATGTCCCTGGAGAGAGGGGGCGTGCATTTCATCGTGGTCAAGATGAAGGCCTGAGGGCCCGGGCACAAGCGCAGCGGCACCACGAGCATGAAGCTGGGGGAGGGGACCAGAGCTCGCTCCGGATGCCGCCATAGAAGGTGAGGAGGAGTCTGAAGAACGAAGATGAAGCTCTGGATCCTCTGGGGACGGAGCATCAGGAAGGACCCAGTGACAGGAAGACAAAACAGTGGAGGAAGCGGGGTCCAGAACACCCCAGGGCTGAAGACAAAGTTACCACGTTAAAAGGGTGCGTGACATGCCAGCGGGAGCTCAGGGAGAATCCACACTCACACACGTCACCGTGAAACCAGGAATGTGCGAAGCTGGAAGTTGTGTGCCGAATGGTCCCAGGGTGACAAGTGACAAGGCTCCGCTCCCGCCCCTGCTCTGTCCCGTTCGGCCAACTTCCTGCCTCACGACCCCTCAAGCTGACCCCTCATGGCTTTGGGACCAAGGAGACGCTGTGTTGTAAGGTGTTTTAAGTCTCAGAAATAAGGTAACACGTGAATACAGCATAAAGTGTCTGCTAAAGCAGAGCCATTTCAGAAACGCGTTCACTGCAGGCTTGTTCATCCTACATTCCAGCATCTTCCTACGGCACACGTTTCAAACAGAAACAAATTCTCTTTAACGTTACCTTTGAAATTAAAGTTTCCAGGGCCTTCCAAAGAAATTTATGCCAAATTAATTTCTGGGACTCAATGAAGCTTAAAATGAATTCATAACGAGGTGCATTTAAGATGCGTGTGCAGAGGTTTGGAGGGGCCGATCAAACAGGTCCCCTCTCTGCCATTAACTCTGATTTCGTGATTATGACATGCTCTACCCTAGCACAGCCCATAATCTAAGAGACGATGTGCTTCCACAGCTACCGTACATGCAGAGTGTGTGACCAAATGAAACAGGAACATTGCTACATTATCATCGTCCTTATTAATGGTTAATTGAGTATCGACAATGTGCACGCTTACATGAGACATAATAAAGAGAGATTCCAGCACACACCACCCAAGACAACGACCGTCTCCAAATAGCGGGCTGTCCTAAAGACCTGTCCTGCCGTGTGTGACAGACACTGAACTACTACGTTTCCCATTAACCAGAGGAGCCAGATCTTCGTTTCCACCCCTGGAAATGTGTGAATCTAAAGGAACGACTGTGTAACAGTTGCCTACAACACACAGTGGCCACTCGCTGCACTAATGGTCCCACTGGGGGCTCATAGGTCTCAGCACTTCTGAGAATGACGTGGAGACTGGGTGGGTGGTCTCATGCCACGAATGCCTGGGCCTGCACCACACCGCCGAGGGACCCAGCCACTGCCCCGGCATTCCGAAAGTGATGCGCCCTTACACAGCCGCAATTAAAACATTATTCCCAGGAGCTACAGCATGACCCTGGGGGGAAGCCGTGGCCCAGTGAGACATGAAATCCACGAAATCCTCCAGGCAGGGCATAAAGTACCTGCACACAGGCCGCAAGGCCGTCTGGACAGCTCCTCCTGGCCCTCCCAGGCCGCCCAGGTCCTCCTGGTGCTACCTAGCCCCTGTCCTGCCTGAGGAGCCCCTGTCCCACCCCAGGACCCCTGTACTGCCCCAGGCCCCCCATCCTGCCAGGCCCCCCCACCCAGGCCCCCTGTCTTGCACCCTGCCGTCTTGAAAGAAGCCCAGGCCTGATACGGAACCAGCGCTTGGAACTGGTAGCGAAGGAAGATTCATTTTTAACAATTATCTGCTGCGACAAGACAACTATTTGCCCAAAACATTCTTCAAACGGCAGCCAGTAAAAACACGTTTCCAAAACAACTCTGCCGACATAATAGATAACAACGAAAACCGGCCAGAAATGCGTTTTCTACTACATCCAAATCTTCCGTGTTTGGGTTTTTTCCCGCCAGTGACAAAAACTGTTTGAATTAGTCTCCACCTAAAGAAAGGCTGACTGTGTCCCCGCTCCACGTGGAGGGGACAGGGGAAGAGGCTGTGGAGGGAGGTGTCCATTCCCATTAGGGGTTTGGGGCTCTGTGTGCAACTTCCTGCAGCCCCACAGCGGCCCCTGTGGGACATGGGCACAACCCTACATGTCCCACACAGAGTGGCTGGCAGCAGCTCCCGTGGCCACTGGGAGCCCAGACCTGTCCCACGGCACAGTGTGTCCACACCACCGCCCGCCCAGGCCAGGCACAGAGGCTTCTAGAACCAGGCCCTCCAGGCCAGTGCAGGACCCTTGCACGAGCCATTATGCTCCAGACCACTGGAGCCCAGAGCTCTTCCTCCCGTCCCCTTCCTCACGCCCCCCCTGTCCTTCGCCTTCCACGGGTGACCCTCCCACTAAAGCCTTCGCTGTCTAGTTCCCAGGTGGCCCAATGACACAGGTGGGCAGATGCCACTTCTTGCTCACCAGCCTCCATCTGAGGTTCCAAATGTCCCTTGATCACAAGGAGGTCGTGAGCACAGTGGCACCACTGCCTGTCATAGTACCGGAAGCAGGAATCACAGGCCGTTTCCTGTCACTGGCTCCACAGCTGTGCGTGTGTGCAGGTAACTGTAAATGCCGATGACGCCACATGAAGATGTGGCAGCTGCTCGGCCAGTGGCCGGCTCTCATATGACCGTGAATCGAAAGCACACACAGGCTCTTACGTGAGATATTATGCATAGCGACTTGCTTCTAGCATCTCCGTAGCTGTATTTCAGAATGATTTGTTTATATGCCTTCGTATTTTAGTGCCTGCATTTTGAAGCCTCATCAGACGCCCAAAGACTTCCACGGCACAGGAAGGGCTAGGACCCTGACCCACCACGTCTCCCCCAGCTCCCCACGGAACGGCACACGGCATCTTGGCCTGGAGGGCGAGACTGTTGCCCAGCCGAGTCCCTGCAGGAAGGCGGGGACCGTCTCCCTTTTTCCCCTGGAGTCACCCGCACCGGGCAGAGGTTCCCGGCCAGGGCCCGCACCGTGAGCTGGGCTGGGGTTCCTCCCCCAGCTGCAGCCGCTGCTGCACGCCACGCTGCTGGCACCGGCCACATCTCCGGCAGGTGCAGCTCGCCGCTTCCAGAACCCACGTGAGCCAGCCAGGCCCTTCCAGGGCCTCCCTGATGCAGCCCACCGCGTGGAGGGCGGGCGCTGCACCCTGCAACTCCGCTGCGTCTCCCACGGGGAACCAGTGTCCAGTTCCTGGCACCTGCTTTCCTTCTTCCAGGTCCCAACCTCCCTGGCAGAGGACGGCCACGCTGCTGCGAGGACCCCCGTGAAGCGCCATCCCCCCCACCACCTTCTCCCCGTCCTTCCTTCCCCAGGCTGCGGGCGCCTCCACCGTCATCTGCTGCCTTTGACCAGCGTTTCGACAGTGTCTGTGTTCTTGCCAGTGCCACTCGTGCTGGCACGCACCCTGACGGAGGTGGCAGGCTTTGCCATTCCGGCAAAGCCCCAGCGTTTTCCAGGTTCCTGCGGACGTGCCAAGCGCAGGCTGCCTCCCCCGCTGGCGGGGGGTGGGGGGCGGCACTATTGTGTTCCTTCCCCCGAGGGCTCCGCAGTCCGCCTCCCTCCACTGTGCCCGGGAGGTCCCCTGCACATCCGAAGGAGTCTGCGCAGGCCGCAGCTCCAGGTAACACCTGCAGCCGCTATGTCGGTGCCTTTCCTCGCATGGCCGGTCCTGCGCTGACCGTCGGGTGTCCCCTGGCACACGGGGAGCAGGCCCTCGTGGACCCTCGCTAATGGACACTTCCGAGCCACCGTCTGCTAACGATGGCGGCAGATCACAGACCAGCCGCAGAGGCCCAGCCCCCTGCAGACGGTGCAAACACAACCCGCTGCCCGGACACTCGGCTGCCCGAATCCCAGAGAAAGCATGGCGGGGTCATCAGAGTGGGATTAATGTCACGCGATAGACAATCCGCAGAGCGAGCGTCCCCTCCGACCCCTGACCGGTGACCGACACCTCCGCCAGTGGAAGCGGAGACGCGCGCGCGACCAGCGGAAACCGCGCTGCGGCCGGACGGAGCGACCTCTCCTCGACCCGCTCGAACCGGCGAGTAGACGAAACCCGCGAGGCTCAGAGCAGCCGCGGGGACGAAGCCCGTCCTGCCGCCCAAAAAGTGGTGGAGAAGTTAAACGGAAGCCAAGAGGCGGTCATGCTTCCCGTGCGCGCGAACCCCCCAGTCAGCTTTCCGACCAGGGCGGAGGCGTAAAGGCCCATGAGCTCATTTCTAAACCGAGACTGGCTTGTCCCACGAATCGTCACCTCAGTCCAGGGAGGAGGACTTCGGCTGTGCATTTCTCGACACCGCGCGTGACGGGTGCCACGCAGCCCGCGCCACCGCGGCCCGACTGTGACGCCTGCGGTGCAAGTTCGTTTTCATACAAGTCAGGGTCTAATGCCCTGCAGGGGTGAGGGGTCCGCGGGAGCCAGGCCACGCGCAGGCCAGGGGACTCTCAAGCTAACTCGGCGGGCCGCGGTTTCCGACAGGCGCCTCTCCACGTGACCCTGTTCTCTGTGTTTCTCACTCAGGGGCGACTCCTTAGGACGGGCCTCTTGAAAGGGGGCGGCCCCTGCGCTCCGGGCAGGGTGCTGATTCCCCGCTTAGCCGAGGGCTTTGTCTTGACTAAAGGAGAGCAGTAGTTACAGCCTCAACAAAGGGCCGCCCCAGCGCTGAGTCCTCAGAGCGAGATTAACTGGCACTTTGACGCTAGAACAATAAGGGGAAATGTGCGGCTTTGAAAGGCTTGCGGGACAGGCTTTTTAAGTAGTCGACTTCCAGATCCTCAACCTCCATCTTCATTTGCTCCTAAAACTGACCCGTTGGAGAATGTGCCTGGGACCCGAGCTCCCTCCCGCACGCGCCTGTCATGGAAAAGGCTCCTCACTCACCCCCAGTCACCCACCCACCAGGACCGATGCCACGTTCTGCCCGGTGGAAAGCATCGCTGGCCAACGAAGGGACAATCTCAATATTGTTGTCAGTTTTGAAACCGTAAGTGATGCCGATAACCGGATAACAAATCCTTCTGCAAGCCCGCTGCCTCCCAACTCTGCCTTCAGCCAGGTAGAAGGGGACCCGAGTCTCGAGCTGATAGACCAGTAAAAACTTTTTCTTTGATGACAGATCACGGGGCGATAAGTGGCATGTAACTCAAAGAGAGCTCGAAATAGTGGGTGTCATCGCTACAACAGCCTCTTCCTTTCTGTGAATTTGTGTGACCGGTTTCTCAGTAGCTCTATCTATAAAAACACCAAACCAGAGCGGATGGGGAGGGAGTCTGTCCCACGCCAGCGATGAGCGCTATTCACCCACAAATATGTAACTAAGTGGGAGAAAAGTCTGCATCCACCTCGTTAATAAATACGCTCTGGCTACTGTGTTCAATAATTATTAATATTCGCTTAAAATGATTCACAGTTACTTATCATATTTTATAATTTCCTTATTTTGTTTTGATTGACTATGTATTTATAATAATTATACTAATAAATCTAGAAGAAATCAGTTTCATAGACACAAACTTTTAAAATTATTTTAATTTTGCATATGCATATTTTTCTTGCAGAGTACTATGATAAAATAATGGACAAAAACTCCAAACAAAATATTACATAACAGGCTAAATTCCTACATGGAAGAGTAATAGAAATAAATATTTAAGAAAAAAAGAAATAATATGAAACTTCCAGCTGTTAAAGGAGAATCCGTTTCATGTATTTTCGAGTGGATAATAGAGCATACCAAATAGCTATAGCATTTAGACTCCACATAATTCATTGTAAGGGTATTATAGAAGTTTAATTCTAAAAGACCAGTACATATCGATATAACGGAAATTACATCTTTGCCACTATTTAAACTTGTGATGAAAAGAACTCGGGCACCAGCATAACAATGAGTAAAGGGCTCCTAGCTCCCTTAGATGCCCCTTGGGGCACCCAGGACCGAAGGCCCAGGACCGGGAGCTGTGTTCGCACCTGAGGGTGCGAACATGCACACACACTGCCCCTTGGGGGACTCTGAGGCAGACGCTGGGAGATGGGATCGTCCATTTGGGGAACAAAACGGGAGTCTGTAGGGAAAGGAGCGTCCAGAAGGCGACCGCGCTGAGCTGTAACGTGGGGGCAGGGTCACCGCACAGACGGAGCATCAACCGCCGCCAGAAGGCGAGGGGCGGGCAGACTGCGGGCTGCGGGCTGTGGCTGGAGGGTCAGCAGGAGCACAGGCTCCAGGGCAAGCAGGCCCAGTGGGCTGCGGCGCCACGGACCTACGGAGCAGCCGCCAGGTCAGACGGGATACAGGGCAGGGCCCCAGGAGGGAGGAGGGGGCGGGGCTGGCTGGGAAGCCCGTCCCCGCGAGCGGCCCTGAGACTCACCGGCCTGGTTCTGCGGAGCTGGGCAAGTCCGACCCGCGGTGACCAGGACAGCCCTTGAGGGACCAGTGCTCCGCTGTGGGGACCGTCACAGGACCCCACGAACAGATGTAAGTAGCCTCTTTGCGAGGCCTCATTGTCCGCGACACGACCTTCTCCTGCACCAATGAGCACCTCTGGCCCTCACCGCCAGCCGCCACGTGGGACAGACGGCTGTGTGATAGCCACAGTCTGCAGTGAGGTCTGAGGCCCGGGGATGTTGGGCAGCCAGCCCTGGACAGCGGTAGAAGCCACAGCCGTCACCATCGCACCTGCACACGGGCCTAGTCCTGGGGCTCGTAACCTGCAGCTGCACCCGAACCAGGGGCCAGTTCAGCACCCCGGCCTGAGTCCTCGAGTCAGTTCTCTGAGTCGTCTGGGCAAACTGCGTGAAGTGTGGGGTGGCAGGGCAGGTCAGGTGGTGTGGGTGGCACCCCACAGTCTGGTTCCAGTGCTGAGTGCACAGAGACACCATTCCCCAAGGCGGGGTGTAGTTGAGATGAGGGCGAGCTGTCCGCAGTGCAGAGCGCCCGCTGAGCAGCTACAGGAGCGGCAGGTGTGCCCCCTCCTGTGCGTCACAGGTGAGTGCTGCGGCCCGCGGGCACCTGGGAGCCCGCTCCCAACCGGCCTGCGTCATGCGGCTCTGCCACCCCCAGGGCTTGTCCCCCTGTGCCTGCAGTGCCCTTGTCAGCCTCTGGGGATCCTTCTACTCACGGGAGGGGGTCCCACCTCACATTCGCTCAAGGCGCACCCGCCCCCACTACCCCGCCGCAGCCAGGTTCACATTGGAGAGGAAGGACATAATGGTCACGCTAAGATTTACTGATGTAATGGCGACTGTCACTTTAGTTAATACTGGCCAGTGTGGGGCTCTGAATTATTTCGATTTCTAAACCCCTGTGTTTATCCCGTAACCTGTCTGCTCTTCGAACCACCTGCACCCTCACTCCCCAGAAGCAGAGGCCACAGCAGGCATGGAGGAAGAGGAGAAACAACCGAGCGGTAGAAAGGGACAAGCGCTAGTGTGTGCCACCGCCAGGTGACTTCAGACGCGTGCGTGCAGCATCTGGCCCGCCGCGCCTGCGAAGCCACTGAGGGTGGGAGCCGCAAACGGGAGTGGCACAGAGGTGACCTCCGTGGGGATGTCCTGGGTGACCGGAAGGTTTCGTTCTTTTTCTGAGTAGTGTGGATACATTTGTGAAAATGCATCGGATTGATCTGCGCCTTTACTATATGTAATCACCCCCCACCCGTAAAAGTAGATACCAAATAAATAAGCTAATTCTTGACCAGAAAAGACAAGATTCTTTCAGGGTCAGTAACATGAGCGGACCCACGGCATTCGATGCCAGTGGGTCTCCCAGAGGCAGGGCTGGGAAGAGCTGAGGGGCTAAGTAGTGGCGACCACTTTGTCCCATCTAGAACACAGGGACCCACGCCCCCCGCCTGTGATGTCTGAGGGGTCAGGGGAGGGCAGACATCTGGGGCGCTGCCGCAGCCCCCTTCTGGCCCAGGTCATGCCTGTGTGTGGTGACGGCCTCTAGCGGCAGCCAGCCCAAGGACGTGAGCGACCACAGAGTGGTGGTAGACAGGTCAGCAAGGCTCACCGGGAGGGGCAGTGTCCGCTGCGCCACTGCCTCGGTGCCTGCGGACTCCGTGGAGGAGGCGGTGGAGGGAGCCCGGCACTGAGCAGGCTTCTCTCTAAGGTGACTGAGTGCCCAGGAAGTGACCGACACCACAACTGTTCGTCGGCGGGACCTGTGCCAGAGCTGACGCGTGGTTGAGCCGCTGAGGAAATGCTGAGCTGTGCGGAGCACCTGGGTTCTGTGGGCTGCAGGTTGGGCCCTGGGGCCGCGTGGGCGTGGCCGTGTGGGCGTGGTCTCGTGGGCGTGGTCTCGTGGGCGTGGCCGCGCGACCTGCGCGCTCTCCACCCCGCCTAATCTCTGGTTCCCAGCGAGCAGCGGGCTGAGCCCGAGTGGAAATAGGTTTCATCCCCAACGCCCTCCCCGGGCGGCCGTGGAACGCGGCTGAGGGATGGGGCGGGAGGGTAGCGGCGCAGCGCTTCACCCGGTCCTGCGCTCAGGTCCATCAAGAGCCCTGGGAGACGGGGAGGAACAGCAAGTCGCAAGCGTCCCTGGATGAACTTGCGTTTTCTCCACTGAGAAGCGGGGGCCTGCTGGTCAGCTGGAGCGTCTGCTGCAGGATGTTCCCACTGCACAGTTTATGCCAAACCGCCACCTTCTCTTGCTCACACCCTCGTATCCACTCAGCGACAGCCTGGACCGGGCCCTGGGGGACCAATTAGAACCAATGTTGAGATCTGCCCAGTGAACTGTAACCGCTGTGGACGGCAGGGAGGCGGCACCAGAGGAGCGAAATCCCAGAGCTGGCTGCAGGAAGGACCCGGCCATCCAGGCTCCACCTCCTCCTGCAATGTCTGCCCCAGTGCTGGACATGGGGATGGGACAGGGGCCGCAGGCCCAGCGCCTGTAAAGGCCGCAACGGACCTGTTATCCCAGCCTGTCTGCGTGACCATTCGCCACGGTGCATGAGACATTGTGAGCAAATTATTATGAATACTTAACAGTGCTTTAGCAAAACAAGCCTCTACCGTTCTTTGAGTCTTTGGAAAAAAGGAAAGATATGACTTAGAATTTCGTTTGAGGTGATAATCGTGGAACTTGAGACAGACCACCTCAAATATTGTGAATAAGATTGCATTTTAAGACATGAGGCATAATAACTTTATTTCTTACACACAGAAGCTAAAGACCTAACGTAATAACCTAACTCATTGTTGTTACTAATTCAATTTCTGTTTTTGGAAAAAGCTCATGGATTTTGCTAAAGTAATTGTTCACATAATCCCTTCTCAAAAAAAGCAGAATCTTACTGCTCAGACTGCTAGGAAACGGTCCCCTGTCATTAAGGACGTGTGAGAACTCAGGGACTGGGATACGAAGCCCTTTCGACCCCATAGCACGCAGCAGTGAGCGACGGCTTGGAAGGGGACTGGGTAACGTACAGGCCCCGGATCTCGGCACAGAGAGGCCCCCGAGGGAATCTGTCTCCTGAAAGGACAGCGGTTTGAATAGTTTTTTCATGCTGTGCAGAGATGACAGAGATAAAGACAGAGACAGAGGTGGAGAGAGCCAGGGAGAGAGACAGAGAGACAGAGAGATGGAGAGACGGAGAGACAGAGAGACAGAGAGAGATAG
>NW_024340849.1:581505-712634 GCF_902729225.1 Pteropus medius | reverse complement strand
AGAGACAGAGACAGAGAGATGGGGGAGGGGAGGTGGGGAGGCGAGAAGTGTGTGCATGTGTTTGATGGCCCCTTTGCACCTCATTTTTTGCTGAATGTTTATATGTTACAAAACATTTTTTTCCCTTTTTCCTTCATTCGTGTGTGAATACCAAACTAACAGCCCGACGCTCACCGAAAGTCTCAAAGAATGATCTAATGCGATTAAAAGGAACAAGTGAAGAATCGTTAGAAGTCGCACCTGCCGCCCCTGAGTTATTGGCTCCTAAGCGTCTAGCGCCCACTGAGGCAGTGACAGCCCTTGTTCACCCTTAAGGCACTCGGCAGCTGCTAGATGGCTGTCTATGGCAGTTTGGTGGGAACAATAATAATACATTATAAATCAATGAAAATGAAGTTTTTGCTGTGATAATCTGATATACATTTGCTAACATTTGTATGAAATTCAATTCTGTTTGATTGCATCAGCATATGTTTCATTTCTCTTAGCACTATTGATTTTGAAGGTTCTTATCCATATGTCTAAATTATTTCTATTACATCTTTGTATCACTGTTTAGAAATAACCTGGGTAAAGTGAAGCCATTTATTCCATTTTCAGCGTTTTTCCCTCTTGTTCGCCCTAGTTAAATGCTCAGGTCTGTATTTTGAATGAAATGAAATACCTTTCTAAAAACGTCTTCCCGCCTTCGCCCACGGTTAATGCTAAGCTGTAACTGTAATGTGCCTGTCCCTATTTGTAACATTTATTGGTGTCATCATCGTTAATATTTGCATTGTTATTTTCTAAGAGCATCTGTCGATTACGAAGGGTCGGACTTTCAAAGAGCACTTTTATCATCCCAGAAGCTACAGCTACATATTAATCTCCTTGGAAGAAACGTAGGATCGTGCAACCTACTGAGGGCCGGTGAGCACATGAAAATGCGGAATTTCTACCACAGAGTCAGAAAGAGAAGGAAACCAAAGAGGGACAGTCACGTCTGTAAGGTGCTTCGAAGTTTTCAAAACCCTCGTGTGAACTGAAGGCGACACCCTTTGGAACAGGCAGGCCAGCTTGTCCCTCTCGCGCCGGAATGGGGGCCAGAATCCAGGTCTGTGCTTCCGCCGAGAACCGCTGGGACGCAGCTTGCGGACCCCACGTCTCCACGGGGTCTCCAGCGAGGGTCGCCGGCGAGGGCGGCCAGTGGTGGGCGCGCACAGGGTGGGGGATGTTCACGTACCAGGCTTTCCCGCTTTAAAGCGAAACAGATTTCCAAATTACTGTGCCAGGAAGGTAGCCGCCATGTAGCCTAAAACCGCTCCCAGTCTTCTCAGTTTTTTAAGGTGACACGATGATGACTTGCCCAAATAGTGACACTTTTTGCTCAAACTTAACCTGTCTTTTCTAAAGCTATCCACACATGGCGATAAAGCCATTACTTTAGGGGTAACAGTAGCCTTTTTAAATCCTGAGAATAAACCTCAACATTATAAATAATACAAGTTTGCCAGGAGGCGGGGTCGGGGGGTGGACGGAACTTGCTCCAGCTTTGGGGATAATTTGGCCAGTCCCTGCGCGTGCTCTAAAGTTGTCTCTACACCTGAGACCAAGTCACTGTCGTGCGTCACCAGTCACCTTCAAACGCCGTTTTCATCTTGTCTGCGACAGATCGAGCTGGGAAATGAGACTGGGGGCGGGAACACGGTCGTTCCAACCAGGTGTAACCTACAAAGTCCCTTGGCTTTTCTTTCCTATTGTGACGTCACTTTCTTTTTGCATCTGCGGCTCTATTTGAATAAAAAAGCAAAACAACCACAATTGGAAAAGCCGGCCGCGCCCTGCAGAGGCGAAGCAGGTCTGGTTGCCGCGCTTGCCACAGAGGCTGGACAGTCGCGGAGAGGGGCCGCGGGGTCGCCCAGCCGCGCTGTCGTCAGGGATCACCGCGGCTGGGTCTCGGAAGCAGCTAGGAGGCCGCGGGCGGGAAGTCGGCCCAGCAGCGGCCCGGCCCGGCCGCCCTCAGGCCCGCGCGTCCCCAGACCGCGCCTCTCCGCGCAGACGCGCAGCCTGCTCCTCTGTGGTCCAGACGCCTCGGTGTGCCTTGCACTTAGTGTCCCGCGTCCTCGCTTGGCCACACCCTACTGGACAGGAAGAGCGCGGCGAGCAGGCCTCTCCTGCTCCTCGGCGGGCACCAATGGCCCTTATCTGAAAGCGGCAGCAGAGTGTCGCCGGTGGAACCGCTGGCAGGACTCGCGCGCCCGGCTGGTGAGTCGGCACCGCACGGTCAGCGCGCCCACGGCTGCTGCGGAAGGCGACATGGAGTGAGCTGGCCTCTGCGTGAGGCAAACGCGGGACGCGATGCTAGGAGCACAGACCAGCGAGACGCGAGCCCGACTGCAGGACTGTGCTCTGTCCCCTGGGCTCCATGTTAGAGCGACCGCCCCATGGTCCGATGTCATCACGCCCCTGGCGTCCTCCCGCACAGGCGATGCCCTAACGCTCCGCGGCGCGCGCCGCCCGCGGAAGGTGCCAGAACTGCGCCCTCCACACTCTGCCGATGTCCCCTCGCCAGGGCCGGGAGCGAGCGGTCAGTCCGCACAGGCCCCGGGGCTTGCGCGGTGGCCCCGCGGTCTGTCGTCGGGCTCGGGCGGGGGGGAGGGGAGGTGTCTTTTGTCAGTTTCAGAAAGAAACCGGGAAGACGGCGGCTTCGGTGCCCTTCGAAGCGCGGCGGCCGCCGCTGCGCCGGTGCCAGCCGCGGGGTTCACGGCGACCTTAACGGAATGTGCCGCCGGCCCAGGCGACTGTCCTCGGCCCCGCTCTTCCTCCGTCCCTCGCTTGCACCCCTCGCTCTCTCTGCCGCCGCCTCCTCTTTCCATCTTCCGCTCGCCCTGCCATTGTTATTCACCCCGCTCCCTGCTCCGAGCAGCGCTGACACACTGGACATCATCTGAAACCGCCGCCGACAGGGTGCAATAAGCTGGCGAGCAGCAGCAATCTGAGGAAAGTTCTTCATTCACTCTTGCTCCCAACTCTGTCTTCTTATCCTACATAGAAAATAAAAAAATCAATACCGCCTCACAGGGCTTGATAGAAGTCCCCGCGGAGTGCAGCAGGCGTGCTGGATATAGTAAATTAAAGCGGTCAAAATTTCCAGCCCGCCCTGCCTCCACCCTACGTAAACTAACAGCCCTGTCTGCCGGGTGTCCGTCAGCTGCAAGCTTTATTTTCTCGGGGCCTCTGATTGTCTGGGGAACGAACACCCGGGCCTGAGAGTCTCCGCACCTGGGCGTGAAGGTGTGTGCCCCCGGGTAGGGGGGGTTCCATGGGGCTGAAGGGGGCCAGGCGTAATTTCACAGATGGGCGTGCTTCACCCCAGTGCAGGCTGTGGGGTGCACGGGAAACATGCAGACAGGAGCTCGTGGATGTGCAAGCTCGTGAGTGTACAACAGCCCAGTCGACACTCAATGTCGTGTATGGACCGTGGAAACGAGGTGTGGGCTTGCCAGGCCGGTCCGGCTCTGTCCCCATCATCAGTACAGCCTTAGACAAGGGACGTGACCCAGGGGAGCGTCTCGTCTGAAAAATAACAGCAGTGATAGGGATGGCGAAAGGACAGTACTCCAGACCTCGGGTGGCCCGTGCGTGAGGTGCCGGAACGTCGCCAGCACTCCCAGATACTGCCGCTCTTCCCTTTCGTGTCCAGGCAGACACGCGCACGCACGCGTGGATGCACGCATATACACACATGTGCATGCACACAGACATACACACACATGCACACACCCTAAGAAACTGTATTATGTGCTTTTTTGTCTCCCTGAAAGAATTTTCCTTCTAGGCAGACGGATAAGCATTCAGTGGACATAATCCTCATAGACCAAATTATGAAAAAATATTTATTCCGTAGCAGCTTTCTGCATACGATTCACCAGCACGAAATAAACATGCTTCTGGCTCTGGAGCACGCCCCGCCCTGGCCGGCCGGGACTAGGGGCCCCGGCCAGAGGCGGCACGTCTTTGCTGGGCGGACGGCTGCTGAGGAGCCGCTGGCATCGCTGCGTGAGCTGGGTTCTCCCGTCGAAAACCGTGACCCTTGTTAAGTCGCTGACATTCGTCCGACGCTGGAAACGAGCTAATAGTTTCCATCGACCGTCAGAGAAATGAGGACGGAGTCGGAGAGCAGATCGGCACGCCCCGGCCAGCCTCAGAAATGCGGGGTGGCGGCGGGAGCACAGGTGCGGCTAATGGGGCAAATTCCACCTGCGAGTGCGCGCGCACGCCCCGGTCCCGGCCGGGGCCCCGACCTGCCTCGGAGACAAAAGCTCAGGACTCGAATATCTCCGCGAGCCGCGACCCTAGCAGAACGCCGGTTCCATCAGGAGCCCGCACTGTGCGAAGGGCACGGATGTGGCCAGGCAAATCGGACCTCTGTGGAGGTCGCGATCAGCCCCAGTGCTGCTGGCACGTCCCAGAAAGGTGGCAGGGGACCTGCGGCCAGGAGCACGGTGCTCAGTGCCTCTGCCCCTCTCTGGATCCACTCCTTGGTCAGTAGGCGCCCGGTCTCAGCCGGTCCTGTCATGTGTGAAATCCAGGCAAGAAGCCTCCGCTCTGGAATCGCTGAGGCTGAGGAAAATACTTGCAGGACTCTGGCCCAGCATCTGGCCCCGATGGCCAGTGGCAACCCCACCGCAAAGTCACGGTGACCTGAGCACATCTTCTTCCCAGAGCTAGTCGCCGATGCAGGGCTGAAGGTGACGTGGGAACACACACAGTCCTTGTGAAAACAAGCAGAAGGAAAGAATTTTCCAAACTCGCGCTGCCCTAGGACCACAGGTGTGTCCAAATTCAAACGAGTGGGTGCTGAAAAGGACCAGTGGTCATCCGGGGCCCGGCGGCAGCTTTGGTGTCGGCTCTGTCTCAGGGGTCATAGCTGACCTTCAAAAAATAAACATTTTATCGTGACAATGTTCAAGCTCAAGCACGCATAAACTGATCGAGATGCTGAAACTGCCGTAGCTGTCGCCGCCCAGCTTCAGCAGCTGCCCACGGCACGGGCGGCCGCCCTCCTCGGTCCCCACCCCACAGGCACGTCACCTGGTCTGCAGGCACTTGCCCCCTCTCACATGGCCCCGTAGTCCCCCTCACACTCTGAACACTCAACAGGAACTTTCTCGTGCCATCGATGTCCTGTCCAGCTTCTCCAGTAAATGTCCTTTTATGTCGGCCTATCTGAATCTTTGCCGCGCTTCACGAAAGGCCCGGTCTGGGTTGTAGGAAGGCGCTCAGCCTGCGGCACAAGAAGCAGCTGCTGTGTGCCATGCTGTAAATTTTGCTGCAAGCCCTCGCCTGTTTCCCAGCGGCTCCCCTCCAGGGCACAGAGAGCCCCGATTCCTCCCCCTCGAGCTTCTCTTCTGAGCAGGACGACTGTCCCCACCAGCCCCGGCCCCTCTGTCACCATGTCACTTAAGGCTGACTCCAGCCTGAGTGTCAGCCCCAGAGCCTCAGTCTTTCAAAGGTTCAGATTTCATGTCTTGGGTCCTGGGCGACGGCAGAGCAGCTCGCGGCCAGAGTCCCGCTCTGCCGCACGGGACCTCGGGCCGGACACCTCGTCGTCTGGATGAAGACACGCGGAACGCGGAGTTCCCCGCCTTCCGACCGGTCTGCAGCCTTGACCGCTGCAGCTCCAGCTCATGAAACGTCTCTCCAGCGGCCATCCCCTTCCTCGCCTCTTTTTAAAAAGAGGAAACTCTCCACAGACACATCGCAGGCTTGAGTCAGACGCCCCGAACTCCTCCTTCACCGCATTCAGTCCCCCGGCCGTTCCTCCCGGGCCTCCCCACTTTGAACGGCTGCTGGCTTTTCCGCGGGATGACTCTTCGAGCAAGTTTATTAGAAGTTGATGAATAATTAATACTTCTGACAATTCTAATATTCTGTCTAACATCTAATTTCAGAAATCGTTTTATAGCCTAAAACTACCCAATTTAAAGTGTGCCCGTGTCAGGCAGAGACAAGCGTGAGCTGAGTCCCTGACACGTGGCAGACCCTGTGGCCCCTGAACGGTGGAAGGCGCACTGCCCGCCCCGGACCTCCAGGGCTGCGGACCATCCCCCATGGTCTTAGAAGAAAGAAAACGGCCCCCATGCACCTGCAGTGGCCCTCAGAGCCAGGCCCCGATCTGGGACTGCCTAGCAGTCCCCCAGACTCCGAGGAGTAGCCTCAAATCCCCCAAAACCCTCTCTCCGACAAAATCACTGAGGCCATGGCCTCCCTCCCCTCAGGAGACGGCGGGGCGGGGGCCGGGACAGGGGCACAGACCACACAGGCCACTACAATGGTTGGCACCGTCAGCCTGCCAAACAGGGAGCTAAAGACACAGCGGGGACAGCCCCCCTCCAAGACACCCCAACCCGCAGCCCAGCTGGCAGGCCTGAGAAGCCAGCCGTCTAGTGCAGGACGGCTCGGACGCCGGACCTCAACATTTACAAAATGAGAGAAGACGTTATCGCTCCCTCCTGGAGCAAAGGGGACAAATGAGAAAAAGGAACCACCAGCACGTCTGCGCGTGTCTGGCGGCCTTCTCGCCCAAGCCGGGTTTAGTCGCCGACTTGGTCCGGCCCGGGGGCGGGTTTTCCGCGTGCGCTGAGACACCATGCTGGCATCAGGAATCGCCCAGAAGCCGAGGCCGACCAACCACCCCAGCACACACGTCCCCCGCAGTGACCTTCCCCTCCCAACAAGGAAGATGCTGCCACTGCCGCTGCCGCCTGCCGTCCGCCACGCACTGCAGAGCTGACGTGTGGGGACCACACTGGCATCCGGGCCCCGCTGGCTTTAGGCCTCCGCGAATGCCATCTGTGTCAACAGTGACGTCATAAACTCCTCCCTACTCGCATTTGGAACCTTAAATTGACTGCTTCTTGGACACCTCATGGACAGAGTGGCTGTTGCTGTTTTACAAATGAATTTATCCCATCGCTTTACGTTTGTGAAGACAAAATCTCTGCTTACATAAGTATCATTTTAATCTAATCATTGCACAAAAAAAAAAAACCCCACCAGTAATGGGGTCATTTCCATTGCAGATAGGAGGCCAGTGATCCCTTCATGGCCATCCGGGCACCTCTGAGCCTTCGCTTCATGTCACCCCCTGTCTGATGCCGCCTGAGGCACCTGCACAAAGAAACCCATCGGAGACACAAGAAAATCTGGTCTGTGACCCTGTAAATCTGTTTCTTACCTTTAAGCCTCTGCACGAGAATGTGTTCTCAGCTCCGTTTGGGTGGTGGCACTTGTCCAAGTAAGCGACTTTTTAAATTTTTTTACGTGATGATTTGTAAGGCTGGAGGAAGCGGACCCCGGCTGTTTGACCCAAGTAAGATGAATCAAGTAGGTTCGGTCAGCCTGAGTCTGGTGCGTCCTGTGAAGGGGGTGTGGACCCCACATGGAGGCTCAGAGCCACAGAGAACCCACCCTAACCCCCCTCCGGGGTAAATTCTCCTTTTCTGCCTCAAAGAAGACACTGTGACACATCCCAGAGACATCCAGATGGGAAACTCCCGTCTCTGCGTCTGCAGCAGCTTTGGTGTCCCCCCGGCCGCTCCCCCCGCCACCTTTCCCGGTGTCACGAAATCTCCTTGCAAACGGGACTGTCTTCAGGGCCAGCCTTCCCGCCATGGCCGTCAGGTGTGGGAGCATTCCGCTGTCACGTGGACTTGTCACTGCAGCGAACACCCTGATACGTAAATATCTATGTCTGTCTGATTATTTTCATAGGACAAAGTCCCAGAGGTGGAATTATTAGGTCAAGATGCGAGCTGTTTTAGCCTTCGACACCCGGTGGTTCCAATCAGTGAAAACCCGCGGGCTCCCTGACCCCTCAGCGACCAGCCTTCCTCCAGAGACCGTGGGACCTGCTGTGCGGGCTGCTCCCTCGGGGCCACTGTGTCCCTGTCGGGAAGATTCCGCCTGGAGTTCTGAGGGGTCAGGGCCGTCGTCCCTGAGCCACAGCTGCGCCGGTGACATCCCACCAGACAGTCCCATTAACTCCCAGTCTCAGAATGTTTGCCGCGTTGTCCCCCTCACGGC
The DNA here is from genome assembly GCF_902729225.1 of Pteropus medius. Lineage (NCBI taxonomy): Eukaryota > Metazoa > Chordata > Mammalia > Chiroptera > Pteropodidae > Pteropus > Pteropus medius. The sequence continues at coordinate 704,567 of NW_024340849.1, read as the reverse complement.
GCCCGACCACATCCCGGCCTCGCCGTTGCCAAACGGAAGCCAGTAATCAGAACCACCCTGGAAACTTAGTGACCGGCTGCCACGTCCCCACGGAGTGGCGCATGTCCCCGAGCGTGTCTGTCTAACCCGCACCCCAGCTGCACCATGGTCCTCCGCTCAGGGGGTCGGGCACGGTCTCGACCTCGCCAGCCCCATTCCACTAAAATCTTCAACTACTGCAGAGACCAGGGGTCATAACCCTGGCCACCTCCTTCGGCGCCTCGATGCGTCACAGCCCATGAGGCGGACCCGTGGGACAAGGCTAAGCGCCGCCCGCGGGGACCTCCCTGGGCCTCGGTCCCCTGCAAACCCCGTTGAAAAGCCCCGTAGCGCGGGGTGTGGGAGCGGAGACCCCAACCCTGGCAAGGAGTGGGCCTTCGGCAGGACGGGGACAGACAGACGGCTCATCGCGCGCGCGCGTCCCCGGGGACCGCCAGTGCCCACGTGGGCAGGACGCCCGCCGCGCCCGTCTGCTGGGTCGGGCTACGCGCACGTCCCCCCGTGCGAGGGGAAAGGACATGGAATGGGGCGAACAGGAAGGCAGGAGAGCCCACCCTAGCCGATGTCAGAAAAATGTGCGAAGCCCTGCGGACCCCCGCCCCCAGGGGCATGCGACCCTCGGCTTGTGTTCCCTGCGCCCCGCCCTCCCTGCTTGTCACGAGTGTTCTGTGCGCACTGCGAGATCTAGAAAAATATTCAGGATGAAAAGCCTGGGAAGAGCACCGGGAACAGTCCCTACCTCGTGGGCGTTTGCACACGAGGTCCAGCTGACAGCTATGGGAAGTAGGCAGCGGGGTGACGGGGGAGCGGCCGGGGGGACACCAAGGAGTCGGGGTTTGTGCACAGAGTGCAGGCACTGGGTCACCCCTGGAGATTTGGGCGGGGACCGCCAGCCACCTCTGTGGCGTCTGTTTCCCCAATGGCTTCCATCGTTCAGAGGTCGAGGGGAATGGAGGACATCGACCATGTGACCGAAGTCAGTGTCCTCAACATTAAAATGATCTTGAAACACTTCGTCGTAAAGAGAAAACGTTCATCCAAAGCTGCCGTTAGCAAGACCAGGACGTGATGGCAGCGATCGTCATGTCCTTGACTCCCCGTCTGGACCCACAGAGCTGGCCACGCCCTCAGCGGCTCCCTAACCTCCCTGCGGGGCCAGGAAGCTGGCGGCCCCGCTGCGCTGGCGACTCTCAGGCTGGGCGCCCCCGGCGTCCCCCGCTGGTTCAATCTGTTTCTCCCTTTTGTCTGATAGTTTCAGGGTTTTTAATCACAACTCTGCTGGATTGATCAATGACAGATATGAGAAACAACTTTTGCCTGCTCGCCGGGCCGGATTTTTTATCTGAGATAATATTTCTCTCTTAAAAAGGCTCTGCACAGCTATGTATTAATTAAAATCTAAATACTAAATATTGATTGATGCGTTATCAGGCCATAGCAGTTGGGCCCTGCCACATTGATTTTTTGCTGTGATTTATTATCATATTTAAGAAAAATCATTTTGTGTGATTATACGAGGAAATAGGCTTCGGTGAGGGTGTAATTCTTTCGTATCACTTTTGTTTGTGACGGTCGGGCCGACTCTTCAGCTGGGGCTGAGACAGACGGCTGACAGCCTGGGCGCCACGCGGTGGCCTCGCCGCCAGGGACAATGGGCTCCGGGCTCTGCTCCTCAATCACGACGGAGACGAACAGAAGGAGGAACCCGCGCTCTCGGTTATCTGGTTATTAACCAGGACTCCTTCTCGTCACATTAAGAACATTGTTGCAAGGATTCGTTTCTTCAACGCCTACGACTGAAGCGAAGCCACGAACAAGGTCCCCGTGGGCAGATACGTGAGCCTGTGTCCCTGACCAGTCCTTCCTCTTGGTGCAAAAGTCGCGGCTGCAGCAGCAAAACGTAGCCCCGGGGCGGGCAGAAACCACGGGCGGCGGGGGCAGCATCCATCCGCGGGGCGCTGCGGGCGTCGAAGGCTGCCCCTGCATTTACGCCGGCAAGTCAAGCGCCTCGTCGCATCCCCCCCACCCCCGCAGTGAGGGGCAGGCACAGACTTGGCGGGGTGAAAATATTTGCATTCAAATTCCAGATTAAAGTAGTGATGGAAAGAAACATCATCCCTCCGAGTCATTTGAATTATTGAGTCTAAATATTCCCTGCACTTTATTTTCTTCTCATTTATTTCGTATATTCGTCTTGAGAGAATAAAATTACTTTTGTGTTAATTGAATGCCAGAAGTATTCATTGTTCTTCTCGCTTATCATTTCTTTCGTACATAAGAATAGAAATAAAAGAAAACAAATATATCGTCTTTAACTTTATATCTGTGACTTTTCTGTTCCATTCAGTGACCCTTCAATTACTGGGAACTTCGGCGGAGCGGAGCGCTTGCCCCGCCCATGGCGCTCCCGCAGGGAGTTGCCGTTTATAACCAAACTTACTTGCAGCTCATCGTGATCGCCGTTTTCGTCGTGGAAGCCAGCGCGTCCTGCCCGCTTGGTCAAAAAGGTCGAACATCGGGCTTGTCCGCACTTCGCAAAGGGGTCTTGATAATGAACAGCAGGAACTGAGCGAGAAGCATGGGTGAGGTTTGGGAAGGGAAAAGAATACTTCCAAAAAAAAGAAGCAAGAAATTAGACCATTCCATTATCATTAAATTAAAATAAATTTAAAATACTAGGTTTTTTCTTTAACTTCTTTAAAATTTTAGCAAGTTATATCCACGTCGTGTGTATAGTTTGTTTCTTCTTGCTACCGGTCACTTCTCAAGGTGTCTTCATGACGAGAAAGGAAGGGAGGAGGGGGGAAATGAAGAGAGAGAGGGATGGGGCTGAGGGAGGAAAGGGCAGCTGCCCGCACGAAGGTCATTTTCCAGGACAGGAGGGCAGGCACCCACGCACCCATGGCAAGGCAGCTGTCACGACACCTCCGTAAGCCCAAGGACAGAAGTGAACAGGACATCTACCCGAAGCCATGCACAGTGTAGTGACAAGCTATGCTGTGGGTGACCAGAGGCACATGCCTGCTATGGGGACATGGGCAGGTGGCTTCTAACAGCCACAGAAGCCAGGCATCTCCATAAAGACACAGGTGCTGAATCGAGGGTCACAGGACGGGTGCGAAGGGCCGGCCAGCCGGAAGAGGTCTGGCTGGACGGCAGGGCTGGAATATCTCCAGGGGTTTTGTTGGCTGTTGGTCATGGGGAGGGTGCATTTTATGAACAGCCAAAAAAACGAGATCCGCATTCAGTCTCCTATATCAGTCAGAGGAGAGCCTGAAGCTAAATTTGTGGAAATTATTTTATAGGAAAACCACTAAACTCAGCCTCACCTATAAAACCCCGTCCGTCCCTTGCCATGTGAGCTTGAATTATGGAACAGAAAATAACAGCGACCCATGTTGCCGTTACTGCTGTAAGCCGCACGGGCCGAGTGGTGACAGGCGGGCAGCATGGCAGTGTGCGAACGGGACCACTTCCTCTTTAGTGAGTTTGCCATCGTTTTATTGTGCTTTTGCCTGACAATCACCCCAAAAGAGCAGCTTCGTCTCATGACTGCCCGACCCCCAACCAAACACAGACTCTTCCATAGTGAGACCCGCCTGCTACTCCCTCATGCTGAGAACGTGCCTTGTTGCCTTGTATTTAAGGAAACCCTCAAATTTAAGGAAACCCCATTGTTGACGTTGCTAAATTGTGTGCAACAGAAAATACTCCCTAGTTTTGCCCTGAATTTTCTCACTTGGCATGGGACGGGCACGTCCAAGAATCCTGGACCAACATCTGGATCCGTCTCCTGCGGCCAGAGGTCAGTGAGAACAAACGCTGACACAGGCGGACGTCACACTGCAGGAGGCGAGGACAGGCGAGGGCCTCGCTGGACAACAGGCCTGGGACCGGAGCGCAGGGCAGTGGGGCCCCAGACGAAGGTCGCGGCTGGATATTTGCATCCAGGAGGAACCGCTGCCTTTGCGTGACGGGCACCTTGGCGCCCAGTGTCCCCGCATGAGCTGCACACCCCCGCAGTTCCTCGTGGAGGGACCGCAGGCCCAGGAAGCAGCCCCTCCCATCACAGGGAGGGTGGGACAGAAACCACACCCGATTTTTCAGAAAAATGGCCTTGCCATCATCGCCACAGGAATTATTGCTTAGGGTGGTTGTGGCACGTAAAGTCATCACCAAACTCATAATGTCATCTAATGGTCACTGAGAGCATGCATGTCCCAGCCCGTTGCAGAATAGCCACAGGGCAGTCAGCCGTGCAGACACGTGGGCGGACCTAAATGTAACGCCTGCCGGCGACACGCGCCCTGCCACCCACCCACCGTGCCGTCGACACGCGGAGCACATGCAGCCTGGCACAGTTCTTCATGGAAACTGAAGGAGAAGGCACCGTGGTGATTCACCAAGAACCCGCCGCATCCTGTCAAGGACCAGACACCAGGCACCAGACACGCAGGCTCTGTGGCCACAAGGTCCGGTCCCTCCCCCCTCGGTGGGCCCGGCCCTTATGTTTTTTTCTGTCTCTGAGTAACTGTCACCAGCCGCGCGTATGCGCTGTTCTGCTTTGTACCTGAGCACACCTGGGGACGATGGCTTGACTCCCAGCCTGAAGCCCAGGTGTAAGTCAGAGGGACATCCTCGCTCAGTGCTGGGCCAGCGTGAGGTTACGATTGAATCGTGGCCCAGAAAGGCTTGCCGCAGTCCTCAGCCCGGTACCCTGGACGTGACCTCATTTGGAAGCAGGTTCTTTGCAGGTGATGGAGTCAAGCCGAAGTCATTAGGGTGACCTGGCCCTGTACGACCGCGTCCTCGCAGGGAGAAGCTGTGTGAAGAGAGAGGCAAGGGTGAGTGAGGCACCCACGGCCTTCTGAAGGCTGAACGAATGGACCGCAGAGAAAAGTTAAAACTACGAAGATCAGAAAAGCTACGAGCTGCAGTATTTTCAGATTTTTCGACCCATGAATCCCAAAGCTCCAGGGAACAGCGGGGCGGCCGCCGGCCGAGCATGCGTCGTGTGCACCCCGGTTGGTCGCCGGCTGCAGAAGCAGCTCCGCCCTCCGTCACAGCCTCCTGCCCTGCCTGTCGCAGCCCCAGTTGATCGCTCTCAGCACAGTGAGTGCCCTGAGGTTCCAACCAAACCACCGCCAGCCCTCGGCAGGACGGGTGAGCAACGCGTGCAGCCTCGCTGTCCCTCTGAACCTCCCTCAGTCCAGCCTGGTGCCCGCGCCCTTGACCTGAGGCCTGTCACTCCTGATGTCCTACCGCACAGCCCTCCGCAGCCCGTCACGGGGTTTTCAAACGTAGGACACACCACCATGAAGCCCCAGCCATCCAAACCCCAGAAACTCGGCCAAGACAGGCCCGTCTGAGTTTCCTAAGCAGGTGGCCGACGCACACTCCCGGGTCTTCCCCTTAAAACGCTCTTCTCTGCTTCAAAATGAAACACACCCCAAAATGCAAGGCCCAGGCTGCAGTAGTAATTAACAGTCACAGCTAGTTATTCGCTCAGCACCCCAGAATTTATGTCCGGGGAGCTAATAGGACACATATAATCTTTTTGCGCTTAGGGGAGAAGACAAATGTGGAAATGAAAATACCTCTTCGTTTTTTGTAAAGTAATTGCTGCTGCTTCTGGGGATTTTCTCCTAAAACGGGCAGTGACCGCACAATGGGGCGGAGCGTTGGCTGTCCCTGTCCGCAGGGAGTCTCTGCGGTCACATGTGCAAACGCCACAGATCTTCCCTGAAGCATAGCCAGAAACTTGACCGTGGAGCTCGCTCGCATAAGAACCGCGACATTGTCTGTCACTGTAAGTACATACTAAGGAGCACGAGGACACGTCTACTCCCAGTCGGGGACACTGCCCTAGGCCGCCCTGCCCGCCACAAGCACGTCTCCGTGGGACCCGACCAGTCCGGGCACAGTGCGCTTATCCAAACCGGCGATGACGGACCTGAAGGAGAAGCTGTTTAATTAAGAGTCGAGCAGCCACTCGCGAGGTGTTCGGTGGCTGGTTCTGTGGCGACCCGGGAACCATGCTCTAATTGCTTTCTGTAATTATTTCGTACATTACCGTGCAATGTGACAGCGCAGGAGAAGCCCGTGGCCGCGGCTTCCCGGATGACAGAGACACCGTGCTCCAAGGAAATGGGTAAAACAGAAACGTGTGGCCTGGACGAGGCATCTGCCCCACAGATGTACCCACCGTTTGGGTGGCAATTTAATTTGGTGAATGTGGAGTCCCCTCTCCCCACCCCCACCGGGTTCCTGGTGACACGTGCAAGCCAGCAGAGCCAGGGGTTCCTCGCGTCAGCCACTGTGACCACTGCCACCAAACACGGCGGGGCCGCTGGCCCGAGAGGTGGGCACAGGCAGCCACGTGACTGCACACACCTGGGCCGAGTTTGTCGCATTGCCGCAACGGTGACGTTCTGACGTTTAACCCCTTTCGCCACCTGTGTGTGGCAAGGTGTTCACACCTGGCGTCTATCATGAGCGCAGCCGAGTAAGGACCTCAGACCCGCGGTGACGTTTGCCAGTCCCGGCGGAGTGCCGGCTCGCGGGACGCGGACATCGGGCCTGAGCGCCGCAGGGAGCCTCCTCAGGGCCTCACGGTCGGGGTGACAGCATGGCCGTGAAAGGAGACGTGGGGAGAGTGGCTTTGGACGAGCGGGGACGATGTCACTTCTATTCACAGACTGTCATCGCTCGTCCTCGCCCGTGTCCTTGGGTGGGTCACATTCTTTGGCGAAAATGACCCTTCCCTCCAACCGCGGAGGCTCCGGCACTCTCGACGGTGAGAGTCAGCAGCGTCGCTGGTGACCAGCGGACAGAGGCCTTCTGAGGGCGGGGACGGTGCGGGCGCTCGGGGAGGCGGAGGCCGCGGAGTGGGGGGACCTCACTACCGAATCCTGATTGTGACACAAACACCGGGACCAACGAAGAGCAGCGTCTGCAGACGGCGCGTGGGACCGGGAGGGACACGCGGAAGGAAGGGGCGGGGCTTATTCCGGTTCCTGCGGAGTCCGCGTGGAGGCCCCGGGGCCAGCTCCGCGGGGTTGGGGGACACGTGTGCCAATAAAGGGGGCTGAGCGGGCAATAATGAACCTGTGCAAGGACTTCCCATGGCGACCGCCAGAGCCTATGCTGGACCCCAGACACCGCCCCCCTCACGGGCGCAGACGTCGGCACCACCACCACCGAGGACACGGCCGTGTCCCTCAGGGAGGTGGTCACAGCGAGGAGCACGGTCCCCAGGCCACGGGCACCGCCGAGCTTGCCTATTCCCCAAGTGAAGCCAGAGAGACTCCTCTGTCCTCTGGCTGAAAACCACACCCAGCTCGGCTGCCAGGCCACTTGGGCCACGCGTGGGCACCAGACCCACACCCAGGGAGCCGGTCGCAGCGGCACAAAGGTCGCAGCCAACACTACGGGTGGAGAACCAAACATCCCGCGTGGGGCAGCAGGACACAGAGGACACCTGGCCGCCGTGTCCCTGGAACCGAATCAGACCCACGCGCCTGGGTACACCCCGCGCAAGCGTGGCCCCTGCAGATGCGGGAGCTGGGGCCCTGCCCTCGGAGGCACTTCACGCCGGGCCTGCTGCGGTGCTCACTGCGCCGCTGACGGTCCGCGGGGCACCAGGCGACAGGCTGCCCGCAGCTTTCTCATCGGGAACGTCCTGCGGCGGAGCAGGCAATGAGCCCCTTACTTAGTTTCTCGGTGACGCCCAGCGTGACGCGCTCACTCCAGCAGCCTTACCGCCTCCGAGAGTACACGTTTTCGGGCTCTGAAGAAAGTGGGGCACGGGGTGAAACAGGCTCGCTGCATCATCCACGTGTAAACCGACGGTTTGTGTTCCTCGCAGCGAAGCCGCCCAGCCGCGGGTCCCACCGGCAGGACCCCGGTGGCCAACCTCGCCACAGGGCCGGGAGGCCGCGGGCCCCTCCTAGGCATGGGAGGCTGTCCCCTGGGGCAGATGCTGAAACGCCTAGTCGTGTTTAAATATTTCCCGGAGCAGTCGAAGTTTTCAGGATGTGCTCAGCAAAAAGCACAGTCTTCCCACGAACAAACAGCGCCTCTCTTCCAGGAGTCCATGGAGGCTTCTCCCCCAAAGTGTCCGGGGAGGTGCATAAGAAAGCGGTGGCGCCGGAGGTCCTTGGCCCTGGGATGGCTTTAGGAGCCGCGGAGGAGCACTTAGTGCAACATCGGGCACAGAGGCGGCCACGGGGCTTTGAAACACGGGCTGGAGGATTCTCACCACAAACGCATTTAAGGCTTGGTGGAAATTTTTAAAATCGCAATGTGATATTATTTTAATTTTCTTTGAAATTGATGCATTGTGACAAAATAATAGGAACTAAATTATCTCTCCACATTGATAAGACTAAAATGTGCTGGACTAGAACACCAGTAGTTAATATGTTTGTGTTTATAAATCCTCTGTACAGCACAAGCTCCACGTGACTGGCAGAAAACAATTCTGACTAATTCGTTATGAGTTATCATGACCATTCTCAGCAAGAAACGAAGATTTTGAAACGTGCATCCGGGTAGCCCCACATACGTGCAGTTGGCACAGCTAACAGGTGACAACGTGTGATGGGATCTGCAGAACGGGCCCAGCAGTTAGTAAGGGCTGCGGTTATTTTTAAAGAAATCGCCCAAATGTGCCAAATTTTTTTGGATAGCTTGGTTCTTAAACACAAAAATGCAACCATCCCAAAAAGTCTATATATTATGTAATTGACATTGTATGAATTTTACATTATCCATTCTATTTTGAAGTTTTCAGGCAAAATCTGATAAAAAGGAAAAGAAGAGAAAACAGTAAGTACAAACAAAATGAAAGAAAAAGAATAAAGTCAATTAGGTGGAAAATTCGAGCAAAATAAATGTTGCTTTTTTGTTTCTTAAATAAATATGGGACAGGTACGTGCCGCATATCTGTAAGGAAGCAGCCACCTTGGGAATAACCCTGCTGTGTCATTCGGGGACAGCATCAGTGTGTGTGCACAAGTCACACGAACCAGCGGGTTCCACGAGAAAACGCTCCCAGCCAGGTAAGCAAAGCGCGGGGTTAAAAACCCTGGCTGCTTCCACTCCTCCTGGTGGATCCCGTCCCCGGATGTGGACTGAGAAAGCGCTGCCCACTCCACCCACGACAAGAGCACTGAGTCTCAGGAGGGACCGCCACCGCCCCTCCCACGAATACCTTCAGAGCGTATGTCACAAAATGTTTCTCCTTTCATAAAGTAATTTTTGGAAAACAAGTTCATGATATATTAGCCCTTCTGACTTCCTGTAACCTATACGCGTATCTAATAAAAGTACAAATGGAGTTACAGCAAATACCCGTAACCACGTGACGATGTAGCCATAGTCCAAACGTCTGTACATGGACATCATGATGTTTTAAATATACGCGCGTTTGTCCTATTCATCAAAGCCCAAGCTAGCACTCCCCCAATGCGCACACAGAGAGCCATAGGTGGACCCCAGGCGGCCGCACAAAGGAGGTGGGGGTGACACGGTGACGGTGACGGGAGGAGCAGGTCTGCAGCCTGTCAGGACGCGCCCCCATCTTTCTCCCGCAGACTCATCCTCTGAAAACAGACCCAAGTGCCGACTGATGCGCACTGGGGCATCACGCGGCAGACGCTGTCCCGACCGCCAGTCCCACAGCCTGCGGCACCCAGGCACATGTTGATGGTCACAAGCTGGTGTTCACCCTCGTTGCCCAAGGAAAACCCGTGTGTATTCATGCGTCCACAGGAAAGCCACAGGCCAACACGAGCGCGTCCGGCGTGGTCGCTCTGGGTGGAAGGCTGTCGGGAGGCGTGGGAGGGACAGGACGCCGTAGCCACGCACGCGCGGCCACACCGCGTGACCCGGCAGCTCTCCAAAGGGCGACACGCCGTGTCCTGCTGCCGCCGCTCAGCGGCTCGGCGCCGCAGACGTGCATGACCGCGCGGGCGGCCGTTTCATGCTTGCGGGAACCCACGGCGGCTCGCGAGGACCTTCGTCAACCGACGGGGGAACCAGGGCGGGCGTGGGTGGCGGGGCTCACGGCCCCCGCGGGGCGCGCTCCTGCACCCGAGGCCCGCGCGCCACGCAGCGCTGGGCGCTGGCCTGGGAGCCGAGAGGTTGGGCCGCGCCTGCACGCGTGGGTTCCGACGTCCTCGGGGCTCGGCTCCCTCCCGCTGTCCACTACCCCCCGCTGCGGGGTAACTGCTCACCCCAGCCAGGAATCCATTCCCTGGGCTCTGCCCCATTTCTGTCAGGGACTTTGAAATGTTGACCTCTGACAGTTAGGTACGGGAGGCTCTGGTGACCAGTGGGCCTTCTCCTGTGACTCAAAACACAGCCCAGACGGCTCCGAGAGAGTGCGCCGGGGCTCTGGAGAGGCCTGGTGACGGCGCGCGCCTCAGCGCGTCTCCGCGTGGCCTTCGCTGCGCCGCGGAGTGTCAGAGCTGTGGCCCGCAGGTCGCCGCACTCGGGCACCGCGATGTGGGGCTGGCACTGAGCTCCGAGCAGGGCGCGGGCATTCTTAGGGTCTCACTTAACAGCTGTTTTGTGACAACTCATAAGTGACGTAGGATTTTTTTTTATTATTGACTGTATCGACGGGAGCGACGCAATGAACTAGATACAATCTTGGACTCTTCCTCAAAGAAAAGCATCAAATGAGATCCGTCAAGAATATGGAAGCAGAGATCGTTTGGGGTCAGCTAGATGTTCAAAGTGGGGAAGGTGACTGGACCAACAGGGAAGTTGGCTGAGGCTGCATGGAGGGGGGCGGGGCCGGGGCTTCGGCACCTGAACAAGTCCCCCCGGAAACCCAGCCACGACAGGAACGACGAGCGCCATGGGCACTCATAGAGGCGAGAGGACACCCTGCACCGTGCAGAAAACCCAAATGCCAGCCTCGTCAGGAAGCAGTAATGGGGACGTCACAGCATGACAAAGATGGGCAGGACTCACAGTGACAGTCCACAGTTAAAGATCAAAATGCGTGCAGGCTCCTTTATCAATTAACAGTGACCTTGGGACTGCCATTACCACCCCCGGCCCAGCACCAGCGCATCTGGGAAACGGGCGGCTAAGCAGAGCAGCTGGAGAAACTGAGGCAGTGTGCGCTCAGAGCTGCGGGGTCTGCAGGGAGCCGAGGACGGACAGCTGCCCAGGAATTAGCCTGGGACACCAGACAGGGCATGTGGACGTGTCCATCCACTGTAGGTCGCTCCCACCCCACCAGAACCACTGAGCTGCGCGCCACGGGCGCGGGAGAAGCCGCGTGGGAGTCCCGCATGGGAGTCACGCCTGTCCCAGAGCCCGGGTGAGCGTGAGCCCTCTGGCCGGGCACACGGAGGCTGCTTGTGCACTGAGCACACCACGCACGGGAACCACAGCAGAAATGCACGGGCAGGGCCGAGCATCGGACTCACTCGGAGAAAATGAGGTGGTAGCTGCGCTTCGAGCATGTGAGCGAGTGTGATCTTTTCCTCAAATTCACCGTAAGAAATAAACGGTTCCGATGGCCATTCTGTTTCCCAAACACTTGAAGAGCCATGCTGTGTTGACAAATACTGTGTGACGCCTTTGTCACAGAGGGCGATGACTAGACTGACGACATGTGCTGGAGTAGAAGGCACCGGCCTCATACAAAACAAGCAACATCTGTCGAGTGGCTCTGTGGTGCAGACGCTCTGGTGACGGAGACGACGGACACCGGTCATATTACATGTGACTTACAGTGTTGATCTGCTGCTTTCCCCCTCGGCCCCCTGCCTCCCTGTCCTGCCTTCTCCCCGTCCGGTCTTCGTGGCGTACACGTGGCCCCCGCCCCACCCTACCGCCCAGCTCTCTGGTTTCAACATCACGCCTCCTCCTCTTGCTCGCCAGGCCTCAGATTGCTCTTCCCCTCTGTTTTCCACGGTAGTGGCTCCACCATGTAAATAAACGGTCCCTCTTTGGCCACGGCTGTCACTGACAGCTTTATCACTGGGGGCATTTCTCGATGCGCGGCACTCATTTCCCTCTAGCCTTCCTTCAACGTGCTTCCGTGAGGCCCAACGCCATGGCTGTGCAAGACAGGCCACGCTGCCTGCCGGGGGCGGGCTGGCGCAGGCCAGCAGAGGGGACCCTTCCCGGTGAGGTGACGTAGGTAAAACGAGCACCACGCTTGCAGCACCTCACCAAAGGACACCATTCAGAACGTCCCTACTCCTGGAGAGTCGCTCGCACATCTCGCCAGTGATGGAGGCAGGCCTGCATCTACGGAATTGCTGGGTCACTGTACAAAGTGACCAACCCCAGCACTGGCTATTTAAAGTGAAGAATCCTTTGGAAAGTGAATAATGGCCCCTTCCTTTCCGTTTTATGAATTCTAATCCAATCAAACATTTCCAGACTTTAGACAGACCCACTTTCCACGCAGTGATCAAACTGTATAAAGCCTTCCTTTTCCGATTCTAAGAGTCGGCGTTTTGGGGACAGTGTACCCCTCCATGGAAGGGGGGGAGCACGTCCTTGCGTGGAGCTGCACCGTGTCGGATTCTGCACAGCAAGTCTGGGCGAGTCAGACACACAGGGTCCAGGCACAGGGCGCGCTACGAAGCAGAGCCGTCCAGCGGTGGCCGGCAGATGAGAAAAGAAGCAGAAAAGTTGTCCCTGTGCAGACCTGGCCACTCCCGGGAGCTCATGTCAGCTCTGGGCCGGACAGTGGTCCTCCTCTCCCAAGGCGCCTCTCCTTCCTCGTGGTTCCCGCTCCCCGCCAGACGTGAGTGCCGGCTCGTAGACAGCCCAGGTGTCTGGACACGGCCGCTTGTTATTTGGCTCATCAGTCGCGCCGCACGATTCGAGTGTGAGGCTGCCCCTTCTGCTATCCTGACTTTTTTCCTTCCGGAGAATGTGAACTGCCTCTAATCATATGATTTTTGTCCCTCTGCTCCAGTGCCTGACCTGCCAGAACAGCCGGGATGGCTCTGTTCCGTTAATAGCCCAGTGCATTAGGTCACAGACGAGATATTCGTCCCTGGATGAGAGCAGGACCCGGCCCTGTGGTCTGTCTTTGTCTCCATCGCTGTGGTCCAAGGCCCTGGGCGCGTGCCTCTGGGCAGACCTGCCGCCTGCAGAATTTCAGCTCTGCATCTTTGCAGAGCTTGGAGCCAAAGCAAATGACATTTGTGATAAGTAGAAAGCCGAGAGCATTGCGACCAGTCGCGTCGGAGTTGTGCCCGCTTCTCTAAAACTTCTTTGACGGAATCCTCGAGAGGGGGTGTTCTCCAGCAGCTATGTGGGGAGGGGCGCCTGGGGCCTGCTAGTGTGCAGGACACAGGGGGCCTGAGGAGGGTGTAGACCCCAATTCTCACATCCACTGGCTTCCTGCCTGCTCCTCTCCCCCACCCAGGGGGCAAGACCCCCCTGGGAGCCACACTGGCCGACCATCCACAGGCCTCCGTCCTGGAGTGTGGGGGGGGGCGTTGAAGAAGCTACTAGAAGAAGCTACTAGTGGGGTTCAGCGCCAGGCCATCATTGGGCAGCCATCCACCAGAGCGGCCCTGCATGGCGGGGTCCACCAAGTGGTCCAAAGTGCACCCCATGCACCCCAATAAGTTAGGAGTCCGGGTGGGGGCCAGGGCTCAGCAGGGCCGGAGCCTTGGACCTGACTACCACCTCGTGAGCGCCTCCCCTTCGTAAATGACCAGTCAAGACTTCAACTGCCCTCCTCTCCCGGGCACACGGACAGCATGGCGACCTGGCGACAGAGGATCCCTGAGCCCCCCGCCCAGCCCTGGCAGCGCTGAGTAGGAAACCGGAGGGGGGCGCGCGCGCCCCTGCGCGGCGGCCACACTCTTTCTACTCCCCTCCCCCCATTAGCCGGGGACCCGTGAGGTCTCAGGAATGTGGGTAAGGAGAGACCTGGGGTGTTAACGAAGGGGTCCTGGGAGCCCGCGGCACGGGTGTCCCCGAAGTCAGCCGTAGTAGGTTCGAGAAGGCGGAAGCAGGGGCCTCAGTGTCCCCCCCTGCTCCTGCAAGTTCTCTCCGTTCGAAATGCTCCCGAATCTCGGCCTCGACGGGGACCCGGGCGCCCGTGCACGACACCCCCCAGGCACGCTCACGGGGCGACGCTCGTCCCCGCGGCCGAGCGGCGCGGGCCGGCGCGGGGGCGGGGCGCGCGGAGCGTGCGGCAGGAAACGCCGTTAATTGGAGAAATGCACGCGGATTGCACGCGGCGGCCTTTGATGTGCGCCCGGAGGCGCGGCCCCGCCGAGCGCGCGCCCCCCGGCGGGCGCCCCTCTCCGCCCGCTCCCGTGGGAGCGCGGCCGCCCAGCGCCAAGGACGCGTGACATTGATTGCGAACGAGCAGGAGGTCGTGGGTCTCTTTCCGTGTCCAAAGTCAGGCAGCTCTCACGGAGCCCTTCTCGTCTCTCCCCAAGCCCCTGGGCCTCCCAGCCCCGCCATTCCCTGCGGCGGGGGGAGGGGCGAGCACCGCGGAGGTGGGCGCGCTGCCCGCTGTTCCCACGAGGAGCGGCCGCCTAGTCTCGGCCTAATACATGTACACATATAAATATAGTGTCCGTCCAAATGACATTCAGCTGGCTCTGTCCCCACCCCCTTTTCCTTTTCATCATCAGCAAATAAAGATTAGCTGGGAGATTATAGAAAGCGTTTTCAGACTGGTGCTGATCTTTATTCCGGAGGCTTTGTGATGATATTGATGATGATGATGGTCAAGTGGACAGTTTGATTTTTGTGTTTGGAGCTAGTTATAAAGAATCAATATTATATCAAGGGGTAACTTTCGTGATAAAGGGCTTTAACCACTCCGGCTATTCATCATAAGTCTGTAGCAAGCAGATAGGTCAAAAGAAATTATATTGCACTAAAGAGTGAGTCTTCTTATCTCTCCTATACCAGGGGAATAGGGACAAGCCGATCGATACAGTAGCTGCTGTATACTTCTTGCAATTATCAATAGCTGATTTCGCCTTTTGAGGCCTGCATCTAATAATGCAAGCTAATAATAATCGTTTGAGCCTCCCATAGGCGAGGGAGTCAAAGTTTGAGCTGGCTAGCATTATTCATGCGATCATACATGCGAAGTGCCCCTCCCCAGCCTGCACGCAGCCCGCACCCGCTGTGGAGCGGCCACAGGGAAGTACTTAACACCGGCTGTGCCCCTGCGAAGACGGATGGCTGCGAGCGGATGTTTCCCTTCATGCGACACAAAAAGCCATGGAATGTTCTTGCCTGTGATGCCGACACGTGAAGCCGTGAGCTGTCCTGTCATGTACAAGGCTTCCAGCACACAGATCTCGGCGGATTTATATACTGTGCAGTTGGCTCCTATCTATTAAAAATATGTATTATATTTCTCTCCATAGGTTTAAAAGCAAAGGGGCGGCAGCGGGAGGGGGTGTGGGCAGGGCGGTTAGCTATGTATTGGTTTATTTAAGTAAAGCATTTTATTTGGGGGGGGAGTTGCCTTCAAGTGGGTGAATAAGAAGCTCGGAAAAGTATTTTCAAGAAACCATAAATATAATTTTTGGCTACATGGTTTCTAGTGCCTCCCCCCACCACACACACCACCACCACCACTAGCGTGTAGAAAAGCAACACCTTTATAATTGGCACTTGCCCTGCTGTTTGGGCTGGGCTGTGGTACACCAAGCACAGACTTCCTGGTGATGGGGACATTTATCTTCGTGATTGCTCCAGAGTGGCAGGTGGTGTTATCAATTACCTCTCCTTACCAATAATAATATTAGTATGGTAATATCTTTGCTCAAGTAAGAACCAATTAGCAGTCACTTGTCACAGCATTAAAGACACAAAATGATGCTGGATGTAACCATAAGGACCCACAACAGAAGTTGGGGGGTGGGGAGGAAACAGAGACCGGGAAGAAGCCAGTGAGAAGAAAGGAACTTTGATTTAGGGGGAATAAAAGAATGAAAGGAGACAGAAAATAAAGCTCTACTATTTGAATGCCCTTTTTGTATTAAATGGCTGGGGAAATAAGTACATTGTAAATTAAGTGTCAAATGCACCTGATGGAAAACTGCTTCTGTGGCTGGAGAGGCAGGGAGCATCAGAAAACTGGGACGCTAAAACAGAAGCAACTCTTCAAGCTCCCATTGTCAGATCAATCTTGCAGATAGGCTGTTTTATCTGAATAAATGATACAAATTAAATCAAACACTTAATTATATGTTCCATTAATGTAAAATATACAGTATTAATTTGTAAATAATATTATTAACCAGAGAAAATAATAACGTGTCACCTCTTAAGATGAAAACATTACAAGAAGAAATACAATTAACAAATTAGATTTAATTATAGGGAAGAAAAGCAACTTTTGTTTTTGCAATAGTGTTTAGGTATCACAATATTGTAATAGACAGCGGTCGTGTGATGGTGTGTGTGTGCCGCGTGCGTGAGTCGTGTCTGCACCTCTGAAGCACCACTGCGTGCCTCTAATCTGGGCAAGGCTGGAGGAGACATCCTGTCCTCATCTGTGAAAATATTCCGTTAACGTTTTCACCTCTCAGTAAATCTACTGAATCAGCTCAAGAGGCGTATGCTCTCATTAAAATTTGCTGCATTGAATGAAAACAATTAAAGAAAAGTTTCAGATCTGAGTGGAGGGAGGCCAAGAAGGGAGAACAGGTGAGTCAGGAGGTTATGTGCCTTTTTAGACTTTTGGATATTGTTTACACAAGTCTATCTAAAGAGTGAGCCACAAGACGTGCTGATTTGCACCATTTTAGCAGTGGCGGGGAATCGGGGCAGGTTTTGGTTTCACAGCCTCGCTGGCTCTTTCGTCCAGGTCTTTGCTGGATTTTCTCAACGAAATCCCGGCGCAGCGTGCGCGGAGGGTGACGCGGGGCCGGCACCTGCACCCAGCGGCTCCGCGCGTGCACTCCGCACGGGGCAGGCCAGATGCCGAGCTCCGCGTCCGGCATTCGTGCAGGCTCACTTCGTGAGAGCCACTGGGTCGAGCGCGGCGCCGAGCAAGCCTGCTGGAGCTTCCCACTTGCAAGGCGCATCACGACTTGTGCTAAACCTCTCCAATCTGAAGGCTTGCTTCTTACAGATAAAGGGCCGGGGTCTCAGGTTCGCTTTCATTGGAGGGACTTAAAAGACCCTCCCGACGACCACACCTCGTGGAAAATGCAAAGCAAGTCGACGAAATTAAACAGCTGCTTTTGGAAGTCCCAGAAAGACCTTGGGAAATCGTGCCAGTGTATTGGAGGGGGTGGGGGAAGCCTTAGGAACAAAAAAAGGTGGCGATCAGCTCCCGCAAAGTGGCCCAGAGAGGAGGAGTCGGTGCCCTGGGGGGCAGGAGGCTGCAGGGAGCCAGGATCGGCATCGTCTGAAAGCTTCGGGCGCCGCGGGAGCTACAGCTGCTTCTTCTCCCAAAAGTGTTGATTTAAAAAATAAAAGGAGAAAAAAAAAAAAAAGAATTAACCAGGTCACAAAAAGCGGTGCACCTTTACGCGGAGGGCCGACCCGCAGAGGATCGGTTTGCGTTCTTTCTCTTCTAGGACCCAGTCCCCCAACATCTACCTTTCCGCTGCGGCTCTGCAACTTCCCCAAACTGTAGTGGATGCTGTGAACTATGCAGAAACACCCACTCTTTACAACCTCCCCCGCCCCGCTTCTTTATGCCTCTCTTTCCCCAGAAACGTTCCTGGCCCCGCTCACCCCAAAGCCCCGGCTACAAACTTTTCCCTGCCTAGCATCTCTGCGCCTGATGCAAGAGCGTCCCCCAAACGCAGCGTGCGCAGAAGTTCGCAGTGTAATGGCGAAATAAGGATATTTCCCCCGTAGCTGAACCACAAAAGCACTATCGTGGTGTGGGGACTCTAGATTGCGAACATCTCGTATTGATCATTTTTTCTTTACAAAACCAAAATCACCTATGTGAATATGCCCGCCACCAAAAAGCAAATCAAAACCGACCTTTAGGGGTTTTTTTTTTTTGATGGGGGGAGTAAAAGCGGCGACACGGGCTATTTGCAGATGATTCCAACCTGTGCGCTTCCTTCCGCGGATTTCCCTGTGCTGCTCCTGGAGCCCAAAGCTGTTGCTTCGTGAAACTTACAATGAGAGGCGGGCGGGAGAGCACGGGCTGGGAAGCGGGAAGATTCTAGAATGGAAAAGCAGCCTGCGGTGAGCTGGGCGAGAGGCGTAGGATCGGGGTCCGTCCTGGGGGGCGGGTGTCCCCCAGCCAAGCAGAGCCCCACCCCCAGCCACGCAAGGAGCTCACAGCCTTCACGGCGCCTGGGGCTGGCTGGTCACCGCCCGTTTCCCCCTAGCGCACGACACCGAGGGAAGCGCCCGGAGGCCATCTGTGCCAAAGCTTTGTACCAGACAGGACCACTTGTGAGGACAAAAATAAGAAATTTAGTAAATTAAAAAGACATGCTGGGACGAGGGGCGCGGGCGCATCGGCGGCAGGGCCTGAGGCACATCCTGGCGGCCGCTCGGGGATGGAGGACACGCGCGGGAGTGGGTGAGGGCGCGTGTGCACGGCTGCGGGTGGGGGTGCGCGCGTGTGAGGGCGCGTGCGTGTGACCGCAGGCAAAAAGTGGGTGCGTATGCCGGGAGCGCGCTGCGGCGCCAGCCCGAGCGCCGGGCCAGTCTAGACATGCGCGACCCCCTCACCTGCCCTCCCCCAAAAGTCACCCCCCGAAAGCCCTAGAACGCGGTGGGCTGCGCGCGGGACTTTCGTGGACTTGGAACTTTCGGTCGCTGGGCTCGGGGCACCCCGAACGCCTGTCCACTCCGCAGGTGCCCCGGACTGCAACCGCCGGGAGAAGGAAGTGGGGAGGGGACTCCGGGGCCCGCCGTCCCCTCCCGTCCCCTGGATTTAAGGAGCCGCTGGCGGCGGGGAGGCCCCGCGGGCGGGCGGGCGAGGGGGCCGAGGCTGCCCCGGTGGTGGCGGCGGGCGGGCAGGCGCTCCAAGTCCGGAAAGGGCCGGGGGGGGGCGGGGATACAGGGGGGCGAACGGAGGGGAGGGGACCGCGGGGAGAGGGAGGAGCCGCGCGGTCCGCGCCGCTTGCGAACCGGAAAGTTGGTCTTGCCGAAGTCCCGCCACCCCGGCGTGCGCACTCCGCTCCGCTCCGGCGCGAGCCTCCGAGCCGGGCCGGCCGCCGGGGGAGCCTGCGGAAGGGCAACGATCCGGGAGAGAAGGTCCGGAGAGGGGCACCTGAGCCCGAGCGAGGCCGGCGCGCCGAGCGGCGCCGCGACCCGCCGCCTTGCAGCGAAGGCGGCCGGCGGGCCCTCCGCGACCCGGAGCGCAGGAGGCGCGGAGCCCGAGCGGCCCAGGAGACAAAGGCGCCGGCCGGAGCCCTGCCCGCGGCCGCTCGCTCCGGGAGGGGCGGCCGGCGGCGGCGGCGGCGGCGGGGGGGCTCGGCGCGGGGCGCGGGCGGCGGCGCAGACACTCTATAAAGGGGCGAGCCAGGCGCGCCGGCGGAGACGGCGCCGCGCGGACGCCGCCAAAGTTTGCTGCCTGCGCCGTGGGCAGGGGCGGCCGCCGCGCCCGCCCTTTCCCGGCCGCCGAGCCGCACCTGGGCGCCGGGGCGCGTGGAGCCCGCGATGTGAGGCGGCGCCGGGCCGCGCGCGCTCAGGTCCCCGGGCGCCGGCCGCCTCCTCGCCCCGCGCGGCGGCTAATTGCGAGCGCGGCCTCATTTGCATAGGCCGCCGGAGTCCGCTGGAGGCCGGCCAATCGGCGCGGCCCTCGGCTAATGGCCATGCATTATTCACCAGCCTAATTGCTCAGCCCCATGCGCGGCCCGCGCAGCCGCCGCCGCCCGCGCCCTGCGCCCCGCGCCCTCCCGGCCGCCCCGCGCCGTCCCCGCCGGCCGCCCCGCTGATGCCGCTGCCCCGCGCGGGGCCCGCGCGCCGCTAGCAGCATGTCTCGGCGCAAGCAGGCCAAGCCCCAGCACCTCAAGTCGGACGAGGAGCTGCCGCCGCCGGACGGGGCTCCCGAGCACGGTGAGGGGCCGGGGGCCGCGGGGTGGGGGTGGGGGGCCGGGATCGGGGGGCAGCCGGGAGGCGGGGGCGGCTGCGCGCCGCGGCCGGGAGAAAGTTCCCCGGCTTCGGCGAACCAGTGTCCGCCGCGCGGCGCTGGGCCGGGCCAGGCCGGCCGCGGGGACCCGGTGCTCCGCTGGAGCGCTCGGCGCGGGGAGTTGCGGACGAAGTAAACTTGGCTCGGCCGCTCGAAGTTGGGGAGCCGCGTGCTGGGCTGCGCGGGGGCGGGAGGGGTCCGCGCCGCCTCTTCCGCGCCGCCCCCCGGGCTCCCTGCGCTCGGACCTGGGGCCGGCCTCAGCGACAGCGGAGTCCCCTGTGCCGGCGCAGCGGCGAGGACGCGTCCGGGGCTCACCCACCGCCGGACGCGGGGCGGGCAGCTTTGTTCCGCGCCGCGCGCCCCCGGCCCGCCCCCACCCCGGACGGCCCGAGGCCGCGGAGCCGCGAGGTCCCGGCGCGCTGACACACCATTGATCCGGTTCCGGAGCGAATCGGCAGTGTCGCCTCGCCTCGCCTAATGGCCGCCTGGGGACTTAACCCGGGGTGAGCCCCGCCGCGGCGCTGGGGGGTGGTCCTTGCACGCGGCGGACCCGGGCACGGCCTGGCGGCTCTGAGTTTGCTCGGCCTGTTCCTGTGTTTCGGCGGCGCCGAAGCACCTCTGCAGCCAGCGGGCCGCGGGGCCCTCCTCCTCCTCGTCCCCAAGCGAAGGTAGGAGCCGCGCAAGTGGGAGCCGGGCCCCGGCGGACCGGCTCCGCCCGCGAAGTTTAGGGCCCGAGTCCGCGCGCTGCAGCCCGGGGCCCGCGCGGTCCCCAGGGTGCCACCCCGGAACGCGGGGCGGCCCGCAGCTGCACCGCAAGGACCGCAGCTGGTTCCTTAGAAAGCACGCCGGCCCGCTGCGGGGGACCGCGCCTGAGTGGGTGGGGGCTCGAGGACCAGGCTGCCCGCGGACCCGCGGGCGCCGAGAGTTTGTCTCCCGGGGTGGTGAAGTTTGACAAAGCAGGTACCCTCGGCGGCGGGACCGAGGGGGACACAAGCTTAGGACGCGGTCGGGAATTCACGCAATAAAATTCGTGAGCTCGGCGGGCCTTTTTGTCGCTGTGGAGGTGAGGCGGTCGCGTCTGTGCAGCCTCGTCACCCAAGATTGGAACCGGAGATATGCTAAAAAGAAACGCTTGCATATGGTGGGTGGATTAGGGACAAAGAATCTTTTTGTCATGGAAATGGATTTTTTTTGTTTTGTTTACTTCATCACATAGAATTTCTCACACTTGGTTTGTTTTGTATTGCCCTCAATGACTACATGATCAAATGAATGGATTTATTTCTGCCGAATGAGAAAGACAGTCTTTCCTTCAAAAGAACTACATTGCATCCCAGTGAGGAATTTTAAAGCTTTATTATTGTGGCTCCTGAATAGCTTAAAATCGGCTTTCACAGCCGCCCCAAATGCAACAATGTAAATACTTCTCAGCTTTGTAGGGTCGTTATCAAAATGTGCAATGTCTCCTCTTATTAAAGCATATTTTAATTAATAGAGTAAAACCCTGGTATTTAACGATTAACAAGCTGAGGCGCCGCTATTCATTTTTAATTTCAGTTCAGAAATGTGAGCTCGTTGAACCCGATAGTGTAAACATGTTAGGGGTATACAGCCTATATCTGAAATCCTAGGGTGGAATAAATTATTTACGAGTTCTCTTTTGAATTCTCCTTGCTGTTGCTGAATTTATTTAGAGGTGAAACATTCAGGTTTTTTCCCCGACTGTAGGATCAAAGTTTTTGTCAAGCCTGTGCTTTTCAGTCCATTCTGAGTTGTAATTCACATATTGCCACGGTTCCTGATCATATTTTGCAAGAGGCCAAAAATAGCCTGTCTGAGGGCTGAGCCTTAGTCAAGTAGTGTGTTTCCTCGATTGTTTTACGGATAGTTTAGACAAACTATTTTAAAAATAGTCCTTTCTGATTTAATTATTCTGAAGCTGATTGTTCACAGAGCATAAAAGACACTCTGTTCTCTGCTCACTCAAAGGAACGCTCGTGTATATATTACTCTGTCGTACAGGTCGCCATTAGTAAGATAACTAAAAAAAATTTTTTTAAGATAAGTGGTTGTGAACACTAAATTACTCCAGCGTGCATCAGATCTTCTCGAAATTTTTACTTTATTAAACGCAATGGAAATAAACAGACTGAATGAAGTTAGGAGAGAGCCAAGTTAGTTTACGTTGTTTTAGAGAAGAAGTAAATAATTCCTTTGTATCGCTTTGGGTGTGACATATTAATTAAAGCAGTAGATGCCTGCAGTAAAATCGAAGGCTATTGATAATGCCATGAAAAACTAACATTATATGCAAAACTTTTAGCATAATATGGGGGGGCAAAGATCCACAGCCACATTAATTTATAGTAAAAAGACTTTATTTCTTAAAAAAGAAATATGACTTTTTTTTTCATAGTTTGAGTTTTAGGCAAGCAATGGAAAAGGTAGCTGTTCAAAAATAGCTTCATTGTTTTCCAAAACTTATCATTGCAGGAATGAAATATGATGTATTTAGAAGGAGAAAAGGTAATAATAATTTTTGTGGAGTTCCAAAGTTATCCCGTTGTAAAACTTAACGATGACTGAGACTTACATTCCCAACGAGAACCTTTTAAAACTGCAAATTATTTCATTCCTGTTTCTGAAATTTAGAAATAAAAGTGTTACAGCTTTAGGATGCAGTTAAATGTATGCCACCAGTAATGAAGTCCTTTGAGCCAGCTGAATATTTTGGTGCTAAGAAAAAGTAATTAAAACTTCTAATGGCAGAACAGCACTTACACTCCTGCTAAGAATTTTAAAAGGTGTAATATTGCTATCTTTTATCGTATAAAACACAACTTAATAAAGATGTATTTTATTGTCATTAGAAAGAAAGTATGTGTTTAAGGAAGAACAAAAGGCTGTGATAATTTAAAACAATTTGCCATCATGTATTTTGTTTGTCAGCACTAATTGCTTCAAAGTGTGTTTTTATTTTCGGTCACATGGCTATCTTAAAAATCCTTTTAAATGTGGTGAGCATGTGATGTAAGAATTTACCAGTGGTTTTCACAGAGTGTGCTTAAATGAAGGGGAAGAAGGCCACCAGCCCTCGGTGCTGGGACCCTTCTCTTTTATCTGTGTAAGCCTGGAGTCCTCCCCCTGCACACGACACCCATTTACAATTCAGCATTCGAAAAGGAAACAGCACAGAAGCCACTTTCCAACATTCACCATTCGTAGGCAGATCGTTTGCTCTGAGATGTGAAGGGTGAAAAGTAAGAGGGAAAAGAGAAAGGAAGAACTTGCAAACGTTTTTAAAATAACAGTTAAGAAACTTAAGCTATTTAAAAATGCAGTGGCCAACAGAAAGCATGTTAATTAATTCCCACCTCACAGAGGAAGAGCTGATTGTGTAACAGTGGGGGTTTTTAGGTGCATTTGAAACATCCACAACATATGATAATCCAGTATTTGTAGATCAGTCCAGGGCCAGAACAAGAAGAAGGTGTAGGTCAACAGCAGGAATTACTTAGCAAGCTGATTATTTTCTGTATACAAGAGGATGGCAAAAGCGCGCAAAAGTGGGTCGGGTTTCCTCTGCAGCCGCGGCCTCAGGCTTCCCCGGCGTCTGTCTCGGGGTAGCTCGGCACTCGCTCTTTTGGGGGAACGCAGCAGAGGTAAAAGCCAGGCTTCCCTCTGTGCGCTGAGCTCCAGTTGGAATTTACATTCTGAAATGTAACTGTTGGCAGGAGCTTCTTCCTCAAGTAAAATGAAAATCTTCTTAACTGCTAATGAGGTTACACACTGTCTTTAATGCTGCAAAACAGTTTCAAGAAGGATAATTTTTGAATACTCTTAGAACAGGAAGAGGTTTCATTCTTTTGTTAGATTTTGTTTTCCTGCGTGCTTCCTCAACTAGTTGCCAGAATGAGGCTAGCAGATCCCCGTGTCCTGAAGGTGAGGGCTGCTTCTCCACTGTGGGGACAGGCCCGTCATTACGGCGTAGGTTACGTTGCTGCACGTTTCAAGTCAAGTCAGACATAAACAAAGTTAAAAATCGAGTGTCTTAACATTGCCTTAAGTAAACTTTTACATTTCAAAAACCCTGCCCTTACGTTTTTCTCTTGTAATTCGAACACCTTTATGATTTAAAATGCAGTTAACTGTGTGATTTCCAAGCAAACAAATAAGGCGAGTCATGTTACAGAAAGTATAAAATATTAATTGAAATAATAAAATAACGTAAGGGGCTCTACTTAGGTTAGAGGCAAGGGTCGATTTGTTGTTAATTAGAGGGAAGAGGTCTCCTGCTGAACTATTGTCCTGCAGAGAGACCCGATGATGCCAGTGTGCGGTCTGAGCCTCGCCCTCGGTGGGCCTGCCTTTCCCATCCCCCACGTTAGCTCTGCTTACCAGTAGGGGCCCTACCCGCTCTGCGTCCGGATGCCTGCAGCCAGCGCGGCCTCCAGCCCTGTGTTCTGAGGTCCAGAGAAGGTGGGGCTGCAGCGGGCTGACCATGCTCCCCGGACGAGGGTCCCCACAAGTGCTTTGACAAGCCTTGCTGGTTTAACCTTTGCCTGCTTTGCCCTGCCAGGGGTGGCCGCTAGATGTCAAGCTCATAATACAATTAGTGCATCTGTGCTGTTGACCTTGGCAACAGGACTCAACACTGTTCTATTAAGTATTAACACTGAATCTGAGTGTTAACTAGAGCCGTGAGTTTGCTCGGAGCGGCCGGGCTGATCAGATGCCCGTCTCGTCCAGCACAGGCGTGTGTGGTTCCCACGGAAGGACAGGGGTCGGCTGCTTTTGTGTGGCTGCTACATCCTGAACTGTTCAGTTAACCCTGCAGGTGCCATGGCCCAGGCCTCAGCACCTCGCATGCCTGGTCCTCTTGTCGAGGCCCCCCTCTCCTCAGTGCTTTGCGATGATTCTCCTGTGAGACTCGTGGACGTGCAGAGCCAGTGGCGCCAGTGGCCTCAGTGGCCTGGGGCAGTGGCTTTTCCAGGGTGGTTTTTCACACGTGTGCAGACTTTGCACCCAGGAGTGGACCGGTGCTGCAGAGCACTGACAATGGAAGTGACTTAATAACGTAGCCCCACGTGCAAACAGGCGGCGGTTACGGCGGTCGGAGCCCTGTTCCTGGACACGACGTCGTCCCCGCTTCTCTGGGGCCACTTAGACCCAAGCGTCTGTACGTCCAAGTGCTTTTGCTTATTTATGGATTTTTACTCATAGTGCATTCGATGACAGGAGCTGGGGCGGCAGTGGGGGCACTTTCGAGTAGGCGTGTCGTGAACTAGAACATGTGATGGCAAATCTGAGTTTAAACCTTTTGAACCCAAAGTGACCTGCACAGACCTCCTTTCCACCAGTCACGGAATTCTGGCCGACACTGTGCTCGCCGACAGGTTTCAGGTTTGTCGTGAGGCGTAGGCGGGTGCGTGTGTCCGCGTGAGCATGGCGCTCTCGGCGAAAGAACTCCCCTGCATCCTCGAAGTGTAGGGAACATCTTCGCACTCCGTACAGCATCCAGGCAGATAGTGAAGCCAAGCGGCAGCGTGGCCTGCCCGCCCTCCGCGTGTGTCCACAGAGGGAGCCCACAGCCCTGGTGCTTCGCCACGCAGGTGGAAACCTGCCAGCGTTCTGAACGGGAGACATTTGGTGGCTGTGCCACAGG
This sequence comes from Pteropus medius, assembly GCF_902729225.1. NCBI lineage: Eukaryota > Metazoa > Chordata > Mammalia > Chiroptera > Pteropodidae > Pteropus > Pteropus medius. The sequence goes on along the minus strand of NW_024340849.1, from coordinate 678,780 downwards.
TGGTCGCTACTTAACAAATTCGAGGTGTGGGCCACCAAGGCGAGGGAAGCCGGCGTGCGGGTCCGCGGCGTTCAGCATGACAAGAGTGCCCTCCTCCGTTCAGCCCCGGCTCGCCAGCACCGCGCCGAGGGCTGGGGAAGGGACGGGGTTTTCCCACTGCATCTGGAATTTCTTCTACGTTGTCGAACACAGTGTGGGCCCTATTTGTCCCCTCCTGTTTCACAGCTTGGGCTCAGTGTGTGATAATTCATCTTTCTTTATGGGATTCGAAGCTATCATAAGGAGTTAAAAAGAATTAATTTGCAAGAAAATAAGTGTCTCTTAACAATTTAGGGAAACTTGAGACATGCTTTCTAGATTTTTTAGGGATGGGAAAGGCAGTGGAGAAAGCATGTTTTCTTTCCCGAAGACCCGAGCAGCATTTTCAGGTTGCTGATTAAAGTGGAGAGGTGAGCATCCCTTTTCCCTGACTGAACAAGTTTGCGCCCCTTTTGTTAACGGTATGGAATTCAAAATATGTAGCAAAAGTGTAGCAGAATATCTGAGCTTCTGAGGTGGAGAAACAAAGTTACAGAACACGCGTTTACTGCTCCTTTGTAATTAGCTTATTTACTAGGCGCTGCACTCCGGAACAGAGGAAATAAAAGGCCTTGCTAAGAACTGTCGTTTGGCATCTTAAAGAATGCTTATGTCTCCAATATCCCTCCACGTGCTTTTTCACTTGGGGCTTCAGAAAGGTCATCGGGTGGGGACATTCTGTCTTCTGCCACATCGTTCTTTAGGAGACCGTTATACACTCCCCCAGACCCGAAAACATCATATACGTATGTTATATAACAGAGCAGGAATTAAAGCTGAGAGATGGTGAAGCAGGGTTTTTTTGTGGTTTTTTTTGGGGGGGGGGGTGGCGGTGGGGGGAGGGGAGGTCTTTTCACACTGAGAGAGTTAGTTGATCCTAGGAATGGGGACATTTTTGTTGTACATTCTCTGTGTTTTATTAGTGAGGGAAAAAAAAACGTGTGTTTTTAAGACAGTCACTGAAGCTATCCCTTTTGTTGAGGAATTTCTCTAAAAGGCCAGGGGACCCACTTTCTCTTCTTCTGAAGAACTGAGAACTTGCTCAAGAAAGCCTGAAAAGCCCCAGGCACAGGTGGCTGGCGTGGGGACACCGAACTGACCACACGTTTCCTCTCGCACCGGGACAGCTGCCTGTCCAGCCTGTGTCTTCTCCCTCCTGTGTGTCAGGGAGACAGGGTCAGCGCGAAGCCCAGGCCGACTGCAGGTCCCAGGCTGCCCCGCGTTTGATGTTAGCGAGCAGGCTTATTCCCAAGGCAGCTGCCTCGTCACGGCGCTGCACAGCGTGCAAGCGGGCCACCCCGACAGGCCGCCCTGCTCACTGGCGGGGATCCGACGAGGTCCTGTGACGGGCTCGCTGGCTGGCGTTTTTCCTCGCGTGTTCTGATCTAACCTCACACACTTAAATGCCTGCCTCATCCCTCACCCGTTTACAATTTGAAATCTCTTACTCACTGAATAGTCACTGTGCAAAAGCTAAAATTGCTTTGACATTAATGATGATGTTTACAATGCTTGTTTTTAACTCCCCCCGAAGAAAGAATTTCCACTTGCTTTGGAAATAAGTGTCTCAAACGTGTGCTGTTACAGTAGCTCGTTTACATGGTTTTACCTTGAAATAAAAATTTTAAGCCATATTCTCTAATGGAGGTAATACCTTCTGTTTTTAGAACACAAAGCCCAGTTTAAAATGTAAATTTAATTAAAGGATAGTCGAATACATTTGAATCTGACATAATATTGGCTTAAAACAATGGCAGGATTAAAAGGCTTTAGAAGTTATATGATAAAATCGTGAGTCGCATACAGATTTTTCCCACATGGCTTTTCTTGCTGGAGAAAGCATTTTTTAAAATAAACAAACACTGACAGATTAGCACATACACACTGTAACACGATACATTCAGCCGTTGTAATGAGAAGCCCATCAAGCAACTTATGGCTTATTTGATGTCTCGCCCTCCATCAGAAGTCGGTGCTGTCACTGTGTGCCAGCGCAGTGTCTTGCTACTCAGAGGGCTCTGTCCCTGGCAAACAGGCTGGCTCTGGCTCCTTGCTGCCTGCCAGTTCACAGTCGCTGTTTCATACATAGCATTCTTAAAATACGCATCCACAATCTCAGTGCAGTATTGACATTAGAGTTTCTTATTCGAATGCATGTTTTAAGACCATCTCATGAAACTCGTACTTCTCCGTGGCTCGGACAGAGTGCTCGTCACATTCAGCTTCTGATAGTGAAATACATGGTCATCGCCTGAGCAAGTGGGACTCACCATAGACGTGGCCAGGCAATTGACATTTCATACAGACCCCAGAAAAAATTATAGGCGTTTGTCCAAATTAAATCTGAATCGCAGCGAAGAATTTTTTCCCTTCACTAATTGTAGTTTTTTAAATGTTTTACTCAAAAAGCAAATTTGTTATGAAACTCTGCTTTTAAAAAGGCAACAATTGTCCGCTTCGTCAGGATCATTAACACAATGAACTGGCGACAGGCCCACACAGTCAGGTGTCCTTTCTAATACGATTTCTTCTCTTCAGTTTTGCTTTCTTCAATTTTAAAGGACTATTAAGTGGAAGGAGATTTTACCTCGGCGAGAATATTTCGTTAAGTTCAGGTAACTAGCACCTAGAACGGCATCAAGCAAAGGGACGTCCTCTTGTAGAAAAAAGCACTGAAATATTCCGTGCAGTTTGCCACAACCGCAGTGACTGAGCGAGCCGGCCGGGGGGAGGACGAGGTAGTCACCTGAGGGGACTCAGGGCGTGGGTTTGGAGGTGAGCCCCGCAGGGCCACACGAAACCCCGGCGGAAATGGAAAGCCGGGCTGTGAAGCGCAGGGACGGTTGGGGTTGCCGAAGAACTCTGGGGAGCGTGGGGGGAAGCAGAGTCGCAAAGTCCTACTTTCCTTTCACACGCCAGTTTCCTGCAGCAAATCCGGCGTGTGCTCTGCGAAGATATTTCCTTAAAACTCAGTGAGTTCTTCCAGCTCTCAACGCGCTGAAAACGATCCAGGAACTAATTCTTAGGCGTTTCTCAGTGAGTTGTCCCAAACGCATATTCCGTATAAAGAAAGAGTACTCTTTGGTAAGATAAAGACTGTGCTTAATTGTGTAAACTTTAAATGTACAGACCATGTGAAGGCTTTTGTGTGCCACACGGAAGCTAAACATTCTATGTCCTCTAAAAAGCTAAAGGAAAATATTTCAAAATTTAGCAATATTTAATTTCTTGGGGATTTTTAGAGTATTAAGATAAAAATCAATACAAAGATTATAGCAGGCCATTATATCATAGCTTTAAAATATTGGAAGAGAACTTTTAATAATATTCTGGCCTACATTTAGGCAAAATAGGATGTAATGCGACATTGTTTCCAACTTGGTGGCTTAACACAGATGGACTTTTAACGGCACTGAAACTTTTCTAAATGCGGAGGTCGGCCAGAGAACCTTCCACTGTTATAAAGAAGTTTTAAAACAGAGATTCTCGGCATCATGTGATGACTTTTTAAATGCATGGCCAGAATTTGAGACAGCCCTTACGCTCTAACAATCTTTAAGAAATTATTTACCTGAAGATTTTCGTGTGCTTTGTTTTTGCCCTGTTCCATAACCTTAGCAAGTTTAAAATTAGATTTTGCATGCATTGAGCAAAGTTAAGTACTCCGAGTATTTATTTTGTTAATGTGCCTATCTGCAGTATAAATCAGCTGTGCCTTTGCTTCCAGCCAGACTCAACCTCATTACGAATCCCTATTACATTCCTTCCTCCATACAGTAATGAGACTCCTTGCAGTCTGATCTGCAGCACCGAATTTAGTTTAAAAGTCCAGCGGGTCTTTATGGGCTGCAAGCTCTAACTTTTCCCCTTCAAATGGTTTAGCCAGTTAAGAAAATGCTAATTGAACACTGCTAATAATTTTTTAAAGGCATGTATAAATTACCTGGGAGTAATGGCCTCATGGAGGGCAGCAGACTCGCCTCGAAAAGTATTTTTATTTTCCAGTAAAGGGACTAAATGTTTCTTCAGGATATTTTTCAAAAATCAGATTTCTCTACTGAAATCAGCGCCAAATTCATTTTTTTTTTTTTTTTGTCCCCGAAAACCCTAAAAGAAAAAAAAAATACGGAGACTTCGTAGCGAGTGCGTTTGGTGATGGTATGACAGCAGACTGTCTCCGGGAACGCAGACTTAAGATGTTTTGTTTTCACACTCGACCTCGCCCTAGCGGAGCGCTGATTTGCAGCTGTCATTTCTGTGCAAACTGATTTGTTCCTGTCACTCCATCTGTAAGTTGACGAAAAGCAGTTACAAGTCAGCAGTGTCCAGGCCAGCGCACAGCCGCGTAATTACTGTGCATTACCTTTCACCCCGACTACCAAAAACCGGGGAGCTAGAAATGTTACTGTCTGTTGATTTCTCATTCCTGTACAGCTATTTATTTGATCAGGTGTGAATTAGAATTGTTCATTAAACAGGGTTGTTATTCGGCACAAGAGGGTTAGGGAGCCAGGAAGTAGCTGCCTACAACAGTAATTAAACATGTGTAACCAATTAGAGGGTTCTCCACTATGGCAGAAGCATATAATTTGCTAAGTCTTTCTATGAGAATAGATGAAAATAGGTACAAAAAGTGTGTCTGACTACAACATTCTCATGTTAAACATGTCAACATAAATGAACTTTAAATATATAATTTCTGGTTTGTTAACAAACCGCCGAGCTCTATTGGCTGATAACAATAACATATAATTTTGCTTCATTTCGCCAAGAAATATTGCATCTGATAGAGCCCATTAATTGTATTAAACATGATTAATTTTAGGCCCAGACCGTATCGATGATGTCCGTTTGGTAAACCCTAAAATGCAGACACGTACCCTCTCTGTAAGAAACGTACAAAGAGCGAAAAAGATATGGCGTTGATCCGTTAAGCAGCTACGAGCCGGGAGACTTTTTTGGGCAGAGATGAGAGAAAGTGCTTATACTTTCTTTGTTCCATTTACAAATGAAAGTATTTAGCTGAACTTCCCTACGTGAAACAAACGCCCCTTGATTCGAAAGGTTCTGTAGGATCGCGTTAACTCTGGGGGCTCGCGCTGGTGCAGACCATAAATCTCGCAGGCCCGCACCCAGAGAGGCGGCGGCCGGCTCCCCTGGCAGGTGCTGACGTGAGTTTGAAAGGTTACAGATTAGTTTAGCGATGTTAAGTGAACTGGCAAAGGCATCTCTAATTTTGCTGGAAATGAGGAACCCGGATGGTAGGGGGAATCCTAATGAGGCCATCGAAAGCTGGCTTTGTACCCAACAGACAGGGTGGCTGCGGATTGTATGAAAATATTGGAAATCAATGGCTTCTATGGAATTTCATTAAGAAGCAGTATCCACAATTGATAGAGCCTCATAATTTGATGGATTGTGCTAAGAAAATGATTAGCCAGCTAGAAAGAGTCGTGGAGCACACACGCGGCACGGCAGACACGTTGAAGTGGGGCAATTTGTACAAAATAAAAAATACTGATTTTGCGTATGTGCAAAATGTCGACGTGGAGGGCGGGTGGTGCCGCCGGCCGCCGGCTGACGTGATCTCTCGGTTCTTGCAGCCGTCCCCGGGGAGGGCGCCGACGACGGCGACAGCGGCCCGGACAGCAGGAGTGGGGGCGAGGACACCAGCGTGTGCGAGCAGTGCTGCGCCGAGTTCTTCAAGTGGACGGACTTCCTGCGGCACAAGAGGACCTGCCCCAAGAACCCGCTGGTGCTGATCGTGAGCGAGGATGAGCCCGCGCCGCCCCCCGACGAGCTCCCGGAGCCCTCGCCCGCCAGCTCGCCCAGCGGCCGGACGGAGAGCGAGGCTGCCGAGGACGTGGCGGCCGCGGACGCCGGGGAGGCCGGCGAGGTGAGGGCCCCCGACAAGGAGGAGGAGCCCATGGAGGTGGAGCCGGCCGCAGACGGAAGCTTCCAGAGCGCGGGGAAGCCGCCTCTACCTCAGGCCCCCGAGCCGGCCCCCGTGGCCGCGTACAGCATGCCGAGCACGAACGTGACACTGGAGACGCTGCTGAGCACCAAGGTGGCCGTGGCACAGTTCTCGCAGGGCGCGAGGGCTGCGGGCGCGGCGGGGCCTGGGGGCGCGGTGGCGGCGGTGGCGGTCCCCATGATCCTGGAGCAGCTGATGGCCTTGCAGCAGCAGCAGATCCACCAGCTGCAGCTCATCGAGCAGATCCGCAGCCAGGTGGCCATGATGAGCCGCCCGCCCTTGCGGCCGCCGCTGAACCCCGGGGCGGCCGCGGGGACCCAGGGCGGCCCGGCGCCGGCCACCAGCCAGCTGCAGGGGCTGGCCACGCACGCCGCCCTGCAGCTCCCGGCCGGGGCGCCGCCCGGCCCCACGGCGCCCGGCCCCGCCGCCCAGCCCGCGGCCTACGAGGGCCCCCCGCCGCTGTCACGGCCGGCATCCGGAGCCAGCACCCCGCACGTCCCTGGTGGGGGCCCCCCAGTCCCCGAGTCCAGCGGGCCCACGTCCTCCAGCGCGGCCGCAGCAGCCAGCGGCCCCTCGCAGCCGCAGGGCGCCCCCACGCCGCCCGCCCTGGGGCCCGGCCCGCTGCTCAGCCCGGCGCCCAGCCTGCCAAACCCACTCCTACCTCAGACCTCCGCCAGCAGCGTCATCTTCCCCAACCCGCTGGTCAGCATCGCGGCCACGGCCAACGCGCTGGACCCGCTGTCGGCCCTCATGAAGCACCGCAAGGGCAAGCCCCCCAACGTGTCGGTGTTCGAGCCCAAGGCCAGCGCCGAGGACCCCTTCTTCAAGCACAAGTGCAGGTTCTGCGCCAAGGTGTTCGGCAGCGACAGCGCCCTGCAGATCCACCTGCGCTCGCACACGGGCGAGAGGCCCTTCAAGTGCAACGTGTGTGGCAACCGCTTCTCCACCAAGGGCAACCTGAAGGTGCACTTCCAGCGGCACCGGGAGAAGTACCCCCACATCCAGATGAACCCCTACCCCGTGCCCGAGTACCTGGACAACGTGCCCACCTGCTCCGGGATTCCGTACGGGATGTCGCTGCCCCCGGAGAAGCCGGTGACCACCTGGCTGGACAGCAAGCCCGTGTTGCCCACGGTGCCCACCTCGGTGGGGCTGCAGCTGCCGCCCACCATCCCCGGCGTCGGCGGCTACGCCGACTCCCCCAGCCTCACCCCCGCCGGCCGCTCCCCGCAGCGGCCCTCGCCCGCGTCCAGCGAGTGCCCCTCCCTGTCCCCCGGCCTCACCAGCTCCGAGGCGGCCGCCCCAGTGACCGCCGAGTCCCCGCAGCCCGTGCTCGGTGGGCCTCCTCTGCCCAAACCCGAGCCCGTGGGCCTGCTTTGCACAAATGACAGGGCCGGGGACGTCCCTGGCAGCGGGCAGGTCTCCACCACATGCACAGTGGCCGCCACCGCCCTCACGGACAGCAGCGTGTCCACAGGCCTCTGCAGCCCGGTCCTCGCGGCCGGCTCTGACCAGTTCAAGGCCAAGTTCCCCTTCGGGGGGCTGCTCGACTCCATGCAGACCTCCGAGACGTCCAAGCTGCAGCAGCTGGTGGAGAACATCGACAAGAAGATGACGGACCCCAACCAGTGCGTCATCTGCCACCGGGTGCTGAGCTGCCAGAGCGCGCTCAAGATGCACTACCGCACGCACACCGGCGAGAGGCCCTTCAAGTGCAAGATCTGCGGGCGTGCCTTCACCACCAAGGGCAACCTGAAGACGCACTTCGGCGTGCACCGCGCCAAGCCGCCCCTGCGCGTGCAGCACTCCTGCCCCATCTGCCAGAAGAAGTTCACCAACGCCGTGGTGCTGCAGCAGCACATCCGCATGCACATGGGGGGCCAGATCCCCAACACGCCGCTGCCCGACGGCGCCCCGGACGCCGGCGCCGCCGAGCTCCCCTACGACGACAAGGCCGCCGAGGCCCTGAGCAGCTTCGAGGACGACCTGGACGAGAACTCCATGGAGGAGGACGCGGAGCCGAGGGACACGGCCGGCGACCCGTCCAAGCCGCTGCCGCCCTTCTCGGGCTCCGGCCCGCCCTCGCCGCCGTCCGTCATCTCCAGCATCGCCGCCCTGGAGAACCAGATGAAGATGATCGACTCGGTCATGGGCTGCCCGCAGCTGACCGCCCTGAAGGCCGTGGAGAACGGCTCCGGGGACAGCGACCGCCTGAGCAATGACTCCTCGTCCGCCGTGGGCGACCTGGAGAGCCGCAGCGCGGGCAGCCCCGCCCTGTCCGAGTCCTCGTCCTCCATGCAGGCGCTGTCCCCTGCCAACAGCAGCAGCGACAGCCCGCCCCCCAAGTCCCCGGGCCTCGGCCACCAGGAGGGGCCCCAAGACCTGCCGCTGAAGACCGAGAGGCCGGACAGTCCCCCTCCCGCGCCTGAGAACGGCGGGGCGCTGGACCTGACGGCCGTGCACCCCGGCCGGCCGATCGCCAAGGAGGAGGCCCCCTTCAGCCTGCACTTCCTGGGCAGGGAACGCGGTAAGTGTGCGAGCGCCGTGTGTCATGTCTGTGGCAAGCCCTTCGCGTGCAGGAGCGCCCTGCGCGTCCACCTGCGCAGCCACACGAAGGAGCGGCCGTTCGTGTGCACGGCCTGCTGGCGCGGCTGCTCCACGCTGGGCAACTTAAAGCAGCACTTGCTGACGCACAGATTGAGAGAGCTGCCTTCTCAGGTGTTTGACCCCGACTTTGCTCTAGGTCCCAGCCAAAGCGCCCCTAGCCTGGTCACCGGCCCCACGCCCGCCCTGATCAAAGTGGAGGTGAATGGGCACAGCAAGGCCGTCACGCTGGGCGAGGGCCCGCCGCTGCCCGCCGCCCTCCAGGTGCCCGCCGGGCCCCAGACCGTGATGAGCCCGGGCCTCGCGCCCTTGCTGGCCCCCCCGCCACGCCGGACGCCCAAGCAGCACAACTGCCAGTCGTGCGGGAAGACCTTCTCCTCGGCCAGCGCCCTGCAGATCCACGAGCGCACCCACACCGGCGAGAAGCCCTTCGGCTGCACCATCTGCGGCAGAGCCTTCACCACCAAGGGCAACCTCAAGGTGAGCGCGCAGGTGCCGCCCCCCACCTGGGACTCTGCCGGGGCGCCTGGGGAGCGTGCGCGCACACGTGCGGTGTGCGCATCATGGGGCGCGTGTGCGCCCTGTAGCGTGTGCATTGTGCGTGTGTAGTGTGTGGGTGTCGGTGAGTATACGTATGCAGGTAGTAGTGCATGCATCGGGTGGGTGGGTGTGCACGTGCGTAGTGTGTGCATTGTGTGGTGTGTATGTCCCGTAGTATGTGCACAGTGTGTGTTCACTGTGCTTGGGTGAGTGCATGTGCGTAGTGTCTGTATAGGATGCATACACGCGTACATGCGTACATGTGTAGTGTGCATTGTGTTGTGTCTGGGTGAGTGAGCATGAGTTATGCACAAGCAGTGTGAGCGACTGCACTCGGGTACTATGTGCGTGTAGTGTGATGTCTGCGTGTGTGTGTGCACATGTGCTCACTTGTGTGCACACACTCACACTTACGGAGGTGTGCTTGCTGTTCAGCTGCAGTGAGGGTCTCGCCTTCCCGCACACGCCCAACCTCCCCGCGAGGGCCTTGTGCAGCCTCTGCAGTGGGGGCGACACACACGCTGTTCCTGGCAGGCCGGCCCCGGGCCCAGGCTGTTTTAAATCTTGTGGGAAGACTGCTGACGAGATACGCTGGGTCTTTAAACGCGTGCACACGGTAGAAAGGGCGCAGACGCGGTCCAGAAGGCGGGTTTTGTTTCATCCGTGTGGCCGCTGAGAGGGGTGGTGGGCATCTGGTGAGGAGCCACCCAGTCGGAGGGCCCGAGCTCACAGTGCGGCGGTGCGTTCATAGGAAGACACAGCCCCGTACACGTCCCGCGGACGGCGGAGCGTGTGCTCGGAGGGCAGGTGACGCGTCCCATGGACTGTGGAGCATGTGCTCGGAGGGCAGGTGACGCGTCCCATGGACTGTGGAGCGTGTGCTCGGAGGGCAGGTGACACGTCCCATGGACTGTGGAGCGTGTGCTCGGAGGGCAGGTGACACGTCCCATGGACTGTGGAGCGTGTGCTCGGAGGGCAGGTGACATGAGATGCAGAAGGCTGCGATACGTGCTCCCGGAGGCAAAAAGCAACATGAGATGCAGAAGGCGGAGCATGCCCGGAGGCAGGTGACAGCTGAGATGAAGGTTGTTGTTCTGAGGGTAGGGCAGAGCCTCCGTCTCCATGGACTGTGGAGCTGCAGTGCTCGGAGGGCAGGTGACACGTCCCATGGACTGTGGAGCGTGTGCTCGGAGGGCAGGTGACACGTCCCATGGACTGTGGAGCGTGTGCTCGGAGGGCAGGTGACACGTCCCGCGGACGGTGGGGCGTGTGCTCGGACGGGTGACCCGGGCAGGCCAGCGCTGCACTCTCAGCCGAGTGTGCTGTTCCATCTGCGTCAGGTGCTCGCTTGGGACTCTGACCTCTTCAGAGACGGTGACAAAGTCAGTACCTGTGGCCTCTACTTGCTAAGAGGACGGGAGCCGTCGTCTGAGGTCTCTGCCGACCACAGACGCCCCCGGCTGCCGCCTCCGTGTTCGGGGGAAGCAGCAGAGAGATCGGGGAGGCCTGGGGCCCAGCGTAAGCCGGCTCCGGGGGCCGGGGGCATGAAGGACGCCAGGGCTCGGGGAGCAGGGGCCTGTGTCCTGAGCTTCAGGACGCCCTCTGGGGGGCCTTGTAGGTCTCACACCTTAGGGGGAAAATCATCCTACCAAGTTTGTAAACCAGAAAAAATGCTTGGCTGTGTTTTCTTTTTGAATTTGATGGAAAGAAACGTTGCATACTTATGTGTAAGATGCTCAGAAAAGTTCACCCGACGACGTTTTGCTGTCCCCAAAGTAAGGACTTGCTCGTGATGGGGAAAAGACACACCTTCTGGACAACACCTGGCAGGTGCAGAGGGGTGCGGCGCCTGCACTGCTGGCTCGCTCACCTGTGGGCTGTCTCTCGTGTCTCATGCAGGTGCACATGGGCACACACATGTGGAACAACGCCCCCGCGAGGCGCGGCCGCCGCCTGTCAGTGGAGAACCCCATGGCCCTGCTGGGCGGCGACGCCCTTAAGTTCTCGGAGATGTTCCAGAAGGACCTGGCGGCCCGGGCGATGAACGCCGACCCCAGCTTCTGGAACCAGTACGCGGCAGCGCTCACCAACGGGCTGGCCATGAAAAACAACGAGATCTCTGTCATCCAGAACGGGGGCGTCCCCCAGCTCCCCGTGAGTCTCGGGGGCGGCGCCCTGCCCCCGCTGGGCTCCCTGACCGCCGGCATGGACAAGGCACGCACGGGCAGCAGCCCGCCCGTGCTGGGCCTGGACAAAGCCGGCCCCGACACGGGGGCCAGCCGGCCGTTCACGAGGTTCATCGAGGACAACAAGGAGATCGGCATTAACTAGCCACGTGTGCGCTCTGTCCCCAGCACACCACGCGTGTGACCGCCAGGCCGCGTGCCGCCGAGCCAGGCCCTCCTGAGACCCGCCCCCGTTCGCCGTGTGGCCGCTGGGGCCACCCCGCACGCACTGTGGCTCTCCGTGCCACGGGGAGCTCGGCAGTTCTGCAGGATTCCGCAGCCTCCCAATCGTGCGAGGCCACGTCAGAGGCTGCGGAGTCCGCCTGCGGGACAGGAGGGCTCGGGGCAGACGCGCGAGGGCAGGGGTCCCCAGTGTTCCGGTGACACTCGTGTGACGGTTTTGTTCAAAGTAGTTAGCATCTCGAACTCTGATTTTAGACCTCTCACCTGAAGACGTGGCGTAGCCCTCGGTCGTGAGGGCCGTGTCTCCCGGCACCGCTCCGTCTGTAGTATTTATGTCGTGACGATTATGCGGGTAGCACACACCACAGCCCCGACTGTAAAGGTGGCTTTTGTACTGCAGGATACATCTGGCTGTGTGGTTTTGTTTTTTTTGTGGTTTTTTTTTTTGTTTCTTTTTTTGAAAACAAGATTTGTTTCACTATAAATAAGTGGGTTATTTCAATGCAGGCGAAATTGTGAAGTTCTATTGGGAAAGATAGCATGCTTTTTGTGTGCAAGCACCTGTCAGTAACAAGCCCTTTTTTTTTAATTTAAATGTTTGTAGCTGCTATGTGCACAGTTGTCCTCTAGTGTGGTCTGTAACACAGCGACTGGGGAGAAGTTACAGGCAGACGTCACTGTAAATTACTCGCAACATTATAAACAGTTGCGAGGAAGCATTTCACGTATCAAAGCTGTACAATAAAGAGGTAATGTTTGTATAACGCGGTTGCACGCTCCTAATTCACACTCTTGCACTTTCAGTATTTTGTGTTAGGGAGGTTTGTCTCTAATCTGAAAATTTAAAAATATGTAAAGTATTTTATAGATAGGACTTTGACTTAAGGAAAATGAAATGAACTTACGGTTTCTTGTTTTGTCTGAAGGGCGGACGGTATGAGAAGCCTTGGCGACTCAAACAGAAAAGCCAAGGAGACTTGTCCGGTCCCCCTCAGTAGACTAGGGCCTGCCATCTCTTAAATTAAAACGACTTATTTAACTCTTCTACGAAGCCCATTTAAAAACCTGACGAAACGTTGACGACTTGATGTTGGGACGGGCGACGCCGGTGCGGGCCGGGAGCCGCGTGGACGTGGTGCGGGTGTAACTTCGCCGCGGTCTCCTCGCTGTCCTCACGGCCACGTCCGCCCCGCACGGCAGGCTGGGGAGGAGCCCGGCGCCTGCAGTGTCACCCGGAGTAACCAGGACGTGAGCCCAGTTCCTAACTTATTTATTATCTTCTCAGCTGAAAACAAAGCACAATGCCGTCTGGCAGCTCAGAACACCGCCGCGAGCGGGCGACCGCGTGACCGCTTCGCGTGAGGACGGGGCCCCGGGAGCTGGTGGGCAGCGGGCGGGCGGAGCTGCACAGGTGGGTCGCGTGTTCTACCTCATTGTGTGTGCCGGGGCCTGACTGGACTGGCCTCGACGCCACTGTCGCCGACGGTGCAGGGGCGGGTCCCGGTGCTGGCGGGCGCACCCTGCAGAAGGAGCCGGAGTGGTGTCTTCTCAGTGGAACAGAAAAGCAGGACAATCTTTCCGCCGCAGCCGCAGCAACAGCATGTCACGCCGTCGCCGAACGAAGCGTCGAGGACACTCAGAAGCAGACGCGGCCGTTCGTTCCTGTCGGAAGTGAACACCGAACTCGACAGCTGTTTCCGGCGGTGACGAGACGGGCGTCCCCACTCCGTGCCGTCCCTTCTCACGGGACGATGAGGAACGGAACACGGAGCCGGCTCAGGGCTGCTGCGTTTCAGCAGTCGAATGTGTTTTATTTATCTGTGTCCTTTGGGGTGTGGATTTTTTTTTTTTTTTTTTTTGTTAGTGTTTGGTACCATGTAGTGTTGTCCCTTCTCTCGGAAGGATGTGTATAGGACACAGAAGTGCAAAGCACTGTAAATGCGCTGGCCCCTGCGGGGACAGTGAGGCTGGCCCCCCGCGTGATGTCGTTGTCCCCGTCCGTGTTCAGGACGAGGCCGCCCCCCTGCGTGGTGGAGAGACGCCGTGGTGCCACGTGGGGCCAGCTGGGAATTGTTACCGAGATCCGATATTTTTTATGGTGAGCTCTGTGGCTCGACACACCTGCTGATTGAAATGGATGTCTTAGTCTAGGTTGCTCTTTTTGTCACATGGAGTTGAATAAAATGCAGGACGTGATGTCACCTCGGAGTCGCGTTCCTTGATGACCCGCGTGGGCGGCGTGGCACTCGCGGTTTGGGCCGTTCGGGGCGGACGTGCGTCGTGCTGGTTCTCTGGGGTGGCGACGCGGGGTGACGGAATTAAGCAATATCTCCGTGTGTCTCGCTCGGTCTTAAAATTTTTAGTTTTCACCTTTTTTGCTAAAATAAAAATGCAGCCCCCAATTGGGTTTCTTTGTTTTTCTGCGTCTGCGATGGAAGAAGATAGAGTAAAATACGCACAACTGTTGGAGACCCCGGCGGGGTCCAAAAATGACAGCGCTGAATTGCCTGACCGTCACGGGCATTAAGTGAAAATGTCGGCTCTTCGGGCCACTTGAAAAAGCAGTAGCTGTGCATCCGACCACAGGGACCCTCGGGCACCACCTGTCCCCTGGGTTCTGTGGGGATGCTCTTCACGCTCGGAGGCGTGTCACCGCACTGTGACCGTCGATAAGACTTACAACTTTGAATAATAGCTCCTGGATTTCAACACGTAGAATTCGTGTCTTCTTCCTAAGTAACTACTGATACACAGAAGCCGCAGGCGTTTGTGCCTGGAAAGCTCTGGGCGACGTTAAAGGGCTGATGAAGGTGCTAACTACACCCCTGGCCACCCAGGCCGGCCCTCCAGCACCTGGCATCTGCCGTGGGCATTAAACTGGGGATTTCAGAGCTAGGAGAGAAATATGGGATAGAAAGGCTAAATCACGTAATAAAGTCAGTTTCTGAAATGGTAAGAAAATAGCAAAGATCGCTGCAGCCGTTTAATAAAATACAGTGCAGGGGGAAAGGGAGATGCTTATTGCAACAATGTGTCTGGTGGAAAGGCAGAGGCTTCCGGCTCCCCAGCCCGGGCCATCACTGCTTTCTGATGTCCCCCCTGGTTCCTCAGACCGCACAACAAAATCATAAGTGCCAACACCCCTAAATATTACTTTATAAATTTATTTCTGTTCTAAGTGCATTGCAGAAGCCATTAACATTTGAAACCAGTTAAGTCTTGCTGAAGGGCTAAAACGCAATTGTTTTCAAGTCTCTGCTGATAGATTTTATCCGGGCTGCAGTCCTTGCCCCTGCCCGCCCGGCCTCCCCACGGCTCCCAGCTACGCGTCGCAGAGCGTGGCCGGGTCACGGCTGCTTGTCCCCCGGCCACATGGACGGTCCCAGCCCGGCTGGCTTCAGATCGCTGTTTATTCTGGCCGTCTGTCCGAACCCCTCATTCCTTCACTGGTGCGTGCTCGCAGGGGGATGACAATGCCACATACGTAGCATTCTGTGACCAGCCCGTCACCTCCCCTCGTGCCAGCCAACCTGCGGGCCTCCCTTTCCGTGTTTTGTGTTATAATCCTGCGTTGTCGGCTAACTGCGGGGCTGAGGTATGGGGGACACTTGTTTATTCCCTTGTGTTTTCTTGAGTCCCATGGAAAACAGGCCGACATGGCGACAGGAGCAGGTTTGTTGGCTGACCTTTACCTGCATGAAAATCTGATCTATGAAATACACAAAACTGGGAAGAAAATTAAATTCCCCTTTTCCACTCAAGTGGGAAATACTGAGCGTTATTTCCCCATTCTTGAAGAAGGGGGAATTTTAAAGTGAGGCCGTCATAGAGGCACTTTCCTGCCGTTCTGACAGCTGTTCATACAAGTTAACGGGCGTGGGCGCGGGCATCTGGGTCGCCCAGGCTGGCCTGGCTGCCACCTGCAGGCCGCAGCCGCCTTCCCGCCACCCCTCCCCGCCGTAGGAACGGGCTAGAGCTTGGGGTTAAATCCTTTCCACTTCTAGAACTTGGTGGTTTTTTAAGAGAACTTCCACTAATGCACACCTGCCATTTCTTCCCTAGAATTCACTAGACAGACCAATCGGCACTATTTACATAGAAAATACACAAATGATGGCCTAAGACTGGAAATCTATTACAAATGACTTTGCTAAAAAAAATAGTGGAATCATTTTGGGACCGTGAAAATGGGTTGGTATCTTTGATTTTTTTAAAGAAAATCACTGAATTTATTGAAGCTTTTTAAAATGCAACTATACTTAAGGTAAAACCAAACCAGGCTCTGTGACCGTTAGGCTTACTGCATTTTCTGGCAGAAAACGGTCTTTTCGAAGGGACTTGTTTTTCGTCAACGTGTGCTGTGCGCACAGGCATGGTACTGCTCCTCACAGGTGACCGGTCTAAAGCAGGCCGGATCTCAGTGTTCGCCGCAGTGAGCACTGCAGGGCCTGAGCCACCGAGACGCTGAGACGCTTTCCTGCCCTGCCCTACAGCTGCGCCTGCGTGTTTGGTCTCGCCGCGGACGTGCTAGGCTGCACTCGGACAGTGCCACCTCTCGTCCCCCCACCCAGGACTGGGAGCAGCATCGCGCTGAGCTCCGGAGTGACCCACGGGAGATAACTGGAAAGCGACGAGACAGGAGGGAGGCGTCCTGATGGAAGGGCGCCTTTGTGCTCTGCTATGTCACAAGCTCTTCATGTCACTGAAGACATGACGGGGACAGGGGCCCGTCGGCCAAGGCCAGGAGGCGAAGTGTGCACGGGGCCGTGTACACAGCAGCCCGCTCCCCGGGCGTGACTCAGACGTGTAGACATGAACGCCTGCTTTCACTAGCTCCGAGTGGGGCTGCGGACCAGGGACTTTATAAGCTGGTGTGACGCATATTTATAAACCAGAATTTTTACAGAGAAGTGTGAGTTATTTCCTTCTCTCTCCATCCCGGTACTTGAGGCACTCACGGATTCAGGGGAGTCATTTGCTTCTAGCTTAAGGGACAGCTGAATATTAATAACATTTTACGAGGAGGGACATAAATCTAAGCCACAAAAGTTGTCACATTTCTTCTCTAACCGGCAGGTGTTTGGATTACACGTATGATACAAAACGTTTCTGTCTCACTTTTCCACTTGCTGTATCAAGGACAATTTAAAAACAGCTCCTATTATGACCTAAAATTACCGAGAAGAAATACGTCACACCCGCCCACACATGCCACCGCCGCAGGAGAGCAAGCAGGCGTGCAAAACAACACTTCCACACTTCAGATGGCAAACGCTTTAAGGATGAATGATGGGAAATGATCTAGGAACTTCCTCACTCATTCAAATAATGTAAAGATGAATTAAATTTTGAATTATGAATCCGTTTTCCTTCACCGATAAGCCTAGACCTGCCCCGTCTTCCTCGGGCATCATCCAGTCCTGCAGCGGCTCCTCGGGGGAGGTCGTGTGTGTGCAGAGAGCAAGAAGCATGACCGTCGCCTTCATTTTTCTCCTTTTGGGCTTTTCACCCTTTGCTCGTGTTCTCTTGGGGGCGTTTGGTTTTACTTTCCTGGTGCGCTTTGGGAACAGCAGCAGGTGCAGGCTGGCCACTGCCCTGGAGGCCACTGAGAAGGGGGCGTGGGGTCACGGGGACAGGCATCTGTGGCCGGACGTGTCCCATCCGGGCTGTGACCCACACGGGGAGGGTCCGCCAAGGCTGCGTTGCGGGCGGACAGCTCGGTCCGCTGACGCCGCCCGCAGACACGACGCCGAGGGAGCCGAGACAGGACAGCGCTGGGCGGCGACAGCCGCTGCCGCCCGTGGAGTCCCCGGCAGGGCAATGAGCGCCATCGTAACTCCCCGGGAGCGCCCCGCGCGTCCCTGACCTCGCGCCTGGCCCCCTCGCTCCCCTGGGCTCCCTGCCGCGGGGCAGCCGCCTTTCCCGTCCTGTCTGCGTCGCCGGCTCTTACCAGACGCGTCTCTGTCTCCACCTCCCTCCCGCCACCCCCGTCACCTGCCTCGCGGGACGACAGTGGTAGCACAAGCTTTAAACTAGTCATTCGTTTGTTTGCAAGGACCGTCCCTGAGGCCAAGCTCTGAACCCCAAATTCTTCGTCTCCACTGGCCCCAGCCACGTGCTCAGCTCGAGAAACACCGAGCCGGCGGTCCTCGAAGAAATGGAGGCCGAGTCTGGGCTCGACGTCTGACAGAGACGCGGCCACGTTTCCCTCGCAGCGCTGAGCGGCGGGGCGTCCGCGTGCGCTGAGCAGCCGCCTCTGCCCCGGCGCGGCTGAGGGCACCAGCGATGCGCGGGCGTGCGCCGCCTCGTGTGCCCTGCGCGCGCGCGTGTGCTCCACGTGTGCATGTGTGCCCTGAGCGTGTGCCCTGCGTGTGTGTGCACGTGTGTGCTCCACGTGTGCATGTGTGTGCCCTGCGTGTGTGTGCTCAGGCAAGGCAGGGGTGGGGCCTTCATTACATGTGCCCCATATGTGTGTCGGGAGGTAAAGTTCCATAGCAGGTAAAGGCATGATGCCCTAGGAAGGTCGGAGGTGTCCCATTGATGCATTGCACCCAGGTGTGTCTTAACGCGGTGTCCTATGTGTGTGCACAGGTGTGCAGGTGTCAAGTGTGTGTCTCAGGTAGAAACAGCAGGTGTCCTCCATTTCATTGATGTCCTTAAGGTAGGTGTCTCACCTTATGGTGTCCTCAAGATGTGGTTGTGGTAGACAGACAGGCTCCACACAGTCTCCCATGTGGGTGGCATGTTGTTTTGTGTCCCAAGGCAGGTGGGTAAGGCGGTCTGTGACAAAAAGCCATAGGTGTCCCATGTGTCTATAATGATAAAAGGCAAGGCAGTCTGTGTAAGACAAGGCAGGGGCTAGGTCTAGGTGATGAATCTGTCTCTGGCAGGTCACAAGAGTCTCATGCCCTCAGGGGCGTGCTGCTCAGTTGTTGTGTTAAGAAAATACTGCATGGTCTCCTCAAGGCAGACAAATGCTGCTTTTCTTAACCTTGTGGGCACAGACAGCCGCTGCCACGTGTGCAAAGCCAGCTTGACTGTCGGGTTAGAAAATATTCAGATTTAAAAATCCAACATTCTCGGTGTTTTCCCTGCCTCTGTGATGACAGAGACTGGAGCATTGTTTGACGTGGGGGCGCTCGGTGGCGCCCAGCTGGTTCTGGAAAGCTTGTCTCCCCCACGTGAGGACAGGCCGTGTGGGGACAGGAGCCGCCGCCGCACAGCATGCAGGGCCCTCACTTCCCTGCCCGCCGCTTTTCTGGGCGCTGGCCCGGCCCCCCTGCGACCTGTGACCTCTAAGCTGTGTTCATTTCCTTTAGAACCCGGAGCCAGTCGCAGCCCCCGCCCTCCTCGGCACGCGAGGCGGCTTCCCCGACTAACGGCGACAGCGGTGTGGGACGAGCTCTCTGGCCCTCAAATGCCGGGGCTCCCACAGGTGTCCGAGCTTGGGGCCCTCCGCTGGCTGGCTGTCACCTCCTGGGGCCTGGCTGCCAGGCCGCGGGGGACTCCGAGGCGGGCAGACACTGATTGGCTGTAGCGGCTCCTTCCCAGGTAACCCCCACCAGCCCTGCCTCTCGTGACCCTTCCAAGCGCTGCGTCTGTGCGTGTGGTTGCGCGCGGACGGGACTTGCCTGTGTCACTGGAGGTAGGCAGAGCCAAGGGCGAGCTCGTGCGGCCGCCGGCCCCACCCCAAGTGGTCCCAGAGACTGGACTGGTGTGGGCATTCGGGGTGCCCACAGCGCCTCCCCGGGGCGTGGCTGGCAGAGGGGACAAAGCTGTTGACAGCGCTGGACTTGGGGACTCGGGACAGGAGGGGACAATGGGTGGGCAGCTCTGGGCACGGGGAGCCTCAGCCCACCAGCTGCCTGACGGATGCGGCCACGGTCAGCTTGCCCAGCAGCCACCGCGTGCCGCCGGCCGGCCCTCAGCTGGAAGGGGGTGGCCAGATGGTGCCCCGTGGGCGGAACCTGCTGTTGCCACAGGACAGCAGCGCAGCCCTTGCAGCCCTGTCCTGGCCGGGCTGCGGGGGGAGGGGCCCGAGGGCAACTCCCCAGGCGGGGGCCGGGGAGGGAGGGTGCCGGTGTCAGGGAGCCCGTCACCCGCAGGCGCGGCCTGGTGGCATGTCGGCGCCTCTCTCGAGGGCCGTTTACTGTCTCCAGCCCCCAGGTTTCTGCCCCCAATACCACTGCTGAGCAGCGCGGGAGAGCGTTGGTTCGGCGGGGTCCCTGCGGCAGCGGCGTGTCCTTGGCGGGGAGGAGGGGGCAGGCACTGCTGAGCCCCGGCTGAGGTCTTAGAAGGACGGGACATCAGCGGGGGGCCGGGCGAGGCGGCAGTGTGGTCACATGGCGCACCTCCGCAGACGGGGCGTCGGAGGAGGCGCTGGACGTCACCGCGCTGCCAGCATGGCCGCGTCCCCAGCCGGCTCTGCCACCCGCGTCCCCGTGGCGGGGGCCTCCTTGGGGTGTGTCGTGAGCCAGCAGTCGGCACCGTGTCCCACGTCGCCCGGTCATGTCACACTTTTCCACCGCGAATCCCACGGCTCTCAGATTTCTGCTCATGCCGCAGGAACAGCTGCGTCACCGACGGGCGGGCCGGGCCCACCGGCGATGGCCGAGATGGTCCCTCTCCAGACGGAAACCCTGTGACAGCCCCCGGGACGGGACCTGTGCCTGGAGAGTCGTCTCACCAGCGGAACCAGCCTGTCAGCGCAGGTCACTGAACAAAATTAACCGAAAAGTGGGGGCCGAACAGGAAAGGGCTGCACCAGGGCCATTAGGGGTGACGCGGGTGAGCAGAAGCGTTTGTTAAACCCTCCCTTAACTTTCCTGACGTCACCCAATAGGTGATGGATGGACAGATGTAAATAATAGATGAAAGGTAGATGGACGATAGGTGGCAGGTGGCTAGGTCATGAAGGGTGGAGGATATGGAGGCTGAAGGGATGGGTAGGTAGAAGATGGGTAGATGAGCGGATGACAGGCAATGCTGTTTCCTGCGCTAGTGGCTGGCGTGGAGGATGCGTGGCAGTCGAGACCTGCTCTCAGGAGGCATGTTTGCCCGGACACCCCCCGTGCTGAGACCACACCGATGCCCGGCCCTTTGCCCTCTATGGCGTACGCCTCGCCCTTTTGCTGGGTGCTGTGTCAGCCCCAGCAGTGGCTCTGGGTTCATGGCACGCTTCAGAGTCACCTGGGGGCTGCGTAAAACACAGATTCCCGGCCCACCCAGAGGATTAGATGCAGCGGGCCCCGGCGGGGCAGCGGGGGCGGGGGGAGGGGGTGTCGAGATTTTGCGTTTCTATAGGGTTCCCAGGTGATGCACCAGGTGATGCAGCAGCTGCCGGTCCAGGGACCATGCTTTGAGAACTGCTGATGTGACCAGAGCGGGTTGTCTGCCCTGGCTGCCCACCTGGCTGCCCACCTGGCTGCCCACCTGGCTGCCCACCAGAACCACCTGGGATTGTCTTTCTCTTGCAAACTCAGCTAGCCTGCCTCCAGACCAGGTGACTCATCTCAGGGCTGAAGGCCAGTTGGTCAGTGCTTTTGGAAACTAACATCCAGACCACCTGGAGATCTTGTTAAAATGCAGGTCCAGTCCAGTGGGTCTGGGGTGGGGCCTGGGACTCTGCGAGCTACCAGGGTCCAAGGGGGTATGGATGCTGCTGGCATTGGGACCATACTGAGCCAAGGGAAAAGCCTTGGGTACTTTACGGACAGAATCGCTGCTGTGAAATGGGAGTTCAACCCAGGGCCTTCTTCCCCCGGCCCGTCCTCTAGCTGCTAAGTTCGCATTTGACCGCAAATAACAGAAACCCCATCTAATTGCTTAGACAGGGGTTCGATCTCGCATAAGCCAAGGCCAGAGTTAGGTGGTTGCTGGGTGATTCAGTTGCCTATCGATGCCACCAGAGCTGTTAATGTGTTGGTTTGTCTTCCTGCGGCTCCCTCATGACCACGAGGTGGCTGCCGCAGTCCCAGACATTGCATGCATGCTCCACTCAGGAGAACAGCAGGCACGAGGCCTGAGGTTAGCACTCCACCTCTCTCAGAGAAGTGAAAGCTTTTTCAGAAACCCCACCCAGCAGATTTCTGCACTTTCTTGGACCAGCACCGTGTCGCTTGCCACCCCTAGCGGGAAGGGGTGAAGAATCGGTGTATGTGAATGACAGCCAGCCTGCCGACAGTCCATTCCACAGCCCAACAACCCTGCCAGGTCTCACGCCTGGCCGGTGGAACCTTCTAGGCTACCTCTGTTCAGCCAGAGGTCCACTGTCTCAGCCCTGTGAACAGGCAGGTCAGTGACCTCACTGATCCTTGCAGAGCGTGGGACCTAAGTTTGACCTCCATCGCTGGCACTTGTCATCTGTGACTCATGGTCTCTGAATCTTAAATTCAGGGTTGGCGCAGTGGGGCTTGGTACCACCTCACTGGGCTTCGTAAGGAGTCCCCAGAATAGCAGCCATCCCTGAGAAGCCCCCTCTGTGCGGGACGCCCCCCCGCCCCGGTTCTTCCTGGAGCAGCTCGCTCACGTCCCCAAGGTCCACTCCTGCTGAAGGGAGCCATCAGCCATCACGAGTGGAGCAGCCACGGGTTAGTGCCCGGCAGCCTCGTCAGAGGGCCAGAGGGAGGCCAGGCGAGGTGCTGCATTGTCCAGGCATAACCCCAGGCGGGTTTACCAGCAGCCCTGTGACCAGCTGGCAGTGTGTGGGGCAGGCATGGGGGACAGCGCCCCACAGACTCGGGGATCCAGGTACTGGGGAACCAAGAGGTAAGCCGATCTGCCAGAGAGCCCTGAGGTTTCCTACGCCCCCCTTTTGTGTTTCAGTAGTGACGGCTGACAGGGGTGTTGTGTGGTTTTTCTGCAGTCACGTCTCTGTTCGGCTCAATGATACGGAGGTGAGGGTAACTTGAAAAGAAGGGGCGTTATTGGTAAATGCGCTGGAAGCCTTGCAAATTTGAGAGGATAAATTGAAATTTTACAGGACTAATGAGTTTTTGAAAACTGTTAGCCAGCCTTGTCTAAACAGTTCTCTCCCTATTTAAGATTTTCTAAATTGGAAGCTCAGAAATTTGACTAGCTGTATTTGTCCTGGAATGAATAAACAGCCCAGGTAGACGGTGTGTTTCCATCACTGTATCTTGCTTCCATTGTAACCATCCTACGTTCTTATTGCAATTGACAGTCTGTTTAGAGCACCTGCTTTTTTAACCCAAATTTAGATACTTTGTAACCATCACAGGACTCAGTCCTTAAAAAAACACATGAATTCTAGGACTTTGCCTCTCATTTTTTATGTACCGCGGGCTCCTCCCTTCCCTCCCTTTCTGCTTCCTTCCTTCTCTCCGTCTCTCCCTCCTTTCTCCTTCCCTCCTTCCCTCTGTCCCTCCGTCCCTCCCTCCCTCCTTCCTGCCTTCCCTCCCTCTTTTCTTCCTTCAAGTCATTAGGCTGCTCGGTAAGGATTATAGGCTGAGGCTGTAGAGGCAGAAGTCTGCGGGTCTTAAGTGGGGCTCCAGTTTCTGGGTGTGATCGCAGGCACCGAGCCGCCCTCCGTGCTCGGTCCCCTCACCTGCGGGCCGGGCGTGGCCACAGCACCTGCTCCACAGGCTCCTTGGGACGCTCCCGTGGATGTCAGCGCCGTGCAGCGAGCACCACGCAGACGTTACGGCCCGTTCTGCGGCCCTTGCGTGAGCTTTTGCTCCGATGTTCACAAAGCTGCTTGCTTATCTCATCGTTACGAGTTTCACCGTTTCTGCGTCTCTTAATTGCATATTATTCTTTCAACATTTTGGGGGGTGCGGCTTCTAAAGAAAGGCGCGTGTCCCTTCCTATGGGAATTGTTTCTGGACTGAGATTTTTTGCAGTTCCTCAAGCAGGAGATTTATTAGGTGTGACAATGAGTAATTCCTATTCGAGTTTAAATCCATGGGAATAAACCTAAGGAGGTTTTAGTCGGTGGGGGGGGGAGGGGGGACTTCGCCGAATGCGTGCGTTACCCGAATCATGGTGGACGGTTTTAGTGACGTCGCTTTGGGGTTATCCGTATGCGTGGGAAAGGCCATAAGGTACTTGGTTACAGGACGAGGAAATGCAGCCATTTTGAAGGCGAGACACTGGTAAAGCATAAGCACCGGGGGCTTTTCCTGAGGTTTCGGAAGATGATTCATGAAGCACACGGGAAAGTGAGACGGTCTGGTGGCACCGTGACAGCATGAGAGGGCGCGCGGGGCTATGCGAGACGCGGAGACACATCGCGGACGTGACGAAGGCTGGAGTGAGGGAGGGCGGTTACGGACAGGGCTTCCGTCCTACCGAACGGTGCTAAGCTTTAAGCAGATATGAACCATCAGAACCCTCATTTCCTAACTGGATGGTGGGCGGCTGCATCTAGTGCTAACGGGCACTCCGCCCTAACAAATTATGTCTTTCTAGACACACAAAGGGAGGCGGCATAATTCTGTGACCAAGGAATTATAAACAGAAAACTCAGAAAGAGATACAAAATTGATTAATCACCTCGACCATACCAGGCTGGCCCAAAACTAGACAAGTATCTGAGCAAATACAAGCTTTTCGTATTTCAGAGAATCCAGGAGAAACACCAGCTTGTTGCAAATTGTGAAAGGGCGCCTGTGCTGAGTACCTTTATGAATGAGATTTTCCACCCGAGGCTTGCTTTCCCTCGGCGCTATGAATCTCGCCCAACAGCGAAAAAGTCGCCGACGTCATCTAGAACTCTGTCTTTGGCAGAATGGGCACCTTCGGTTATTGAGGAAGATATACAATGAGTTTTGCAAACATTTGCACGATGGAGGCATTTAAGCGCGTTCTAGTTTCTGGAAATGAGAGCAGGACCAAACCCCTCTTTGTAAGGGTGAAATATGTGTCCGGTCCTGCAGCAAACGGTCCCGCCTAGCAAAGGTGCGTGTCGCCACCGTGGGGCCTCCGCAGAACAGGACTTGGGGCCGGGGAAGCGAGGGGACAGCTGAGTGAAGCAGGGGAGCACTCCAGGACTGTCACTGCTGGAAAACGTTTCTATTGCTCATGCCCGTGACTAAGAAACATTTCTGCCCAAAGACGTGTCCCTTTGCGAGTTATGGTGACTGTAGGTCCCGAGAGAGCCCACCTGGCTCGTCAGCCACGCTCGCAGTGCACGTGGGCCAAGCTGTCGCCGGCCTGGCTGCCGCCTGTCCTGGCTGCCACCGCTCCTGTCCCAGGCAGCCGCCGCCCTGGCACGGGGCAGGCGCTCAGGGCCACGAGGGCTCGTGTCGTCCTGCCTGACCGTTCTCGCCGCTCCAGCCCGGTCACCCGCCACAGAGGGAACTGTGGCCTCGCCCTCAGGAGCTGCTCTAAGAGGCAGGGCCGGCATGAAAGGCGAAGGCGCCCATTTGGCTCACGGTTTCACTCAGCCTGGGGCTAGCTTGTCGCGGCCACACCCGAGCACAGTCCCCACCGGACTAAATAACTAAGTGGTTAATTAGCTAACGATTTTTCTGATAGGAACCAATGTCTATGATTAAACATGTACATTTTAAGCAGCTTCCAGGTGGGGCCCTATGGACCACTGTGTGCTAAGTGCGTGGGGAAGGGTCTGACCAGACGCCCGGAGTCCCCCAGTTCTCCCCGACACCCGGCCCCGCCCGCGTCCTCTGAAGCCCTCAGCAAGGCGGCCGGCCCGGGGAGGCCGGGGAGCAGCGGGATGTGAACTCCGGCCCAGGCACGCGGATGCACACGTGGCTGTCCTGATCCGGGACGCCGAAAGGAGAGGAACCGCTAGGCCAGGCACACCAAAAGCCCGAAGCCACACATCCCTCCGCCGGGTGCTCTGGGGGCCGCTGAGGGCACAGGCACCCCCGGGCCGGCACCTGCGTGAGGGACGAGGAGCAAGCTCGTCACGTGCCGTGTGGCGAAGGAAGGCCGAGCCGCCGCGCTGCCGCTCTGAGGCCCACTCTGAGTTCTGAGGTTCGAGATCCGGTGACGGGGCGAGAGGCCCACGTCACTGCTCCGCAGGGGACGGCCCACCCTCGTCACAGCTGCCGGGCCGTTTCTGAGACGGTGACGGCAGGCACCCACTCTCACCGACGGGCCTTTGCGGGGAGGTCCGACACCTGCTGCTACCTGAGGCGCGGTCCCAGGTCGGGCGGTTCTGAATTCCGGGGAAGTGGGGGGGCAGCAGGCCACGGAGCCGGCAAAGCTACAGCGGGCTCGTCACGTGCTGTGTGGCGAGCGCTCCAGTTTCACTCGTTCGGGTGTCGATTTGGGGGGCCCCAGACCTAGGTGTCACTGTCACTCATGGCTCTGGCTCAAGGATTGACCCAGGGCACCCTGGAAGGCCTGGTGGGGATGGGGCGCCCCTTGAGTCATGGCTTCGATACCTCTTCCCAGGGCCAGAGGTCAGCGCAGTGTGAGTCAGCGGCCTCCTGCCAGGCAGGGACACCCGGGCAGGGAGCCACAACGGACAGGCTGAGCCGGGCCCGGTCACACGCGTGGGTGGCACTCACGTCCAGGGCCCTGAGCTGTCCAGGGACAAAGGCTTCATGCCATGGGGGCTGCTGCCCTGACGATGCAGGGCCGGCCACTGTGCACTTGGCGGCTCTGGCTGCACGGTGCCGCCCGCCCGGGGACGCACCGCGAGGGTGATGAGTCCCCAGATGCTGTCAACACTTCACTCTGAGTTTCCCCGTCGGTTGACGAAGGTCCTCGCGAGCCCCCCTGGGTTCCCGGAAGCAGGAAACGGCCGCCCGCGCGGTCATGCACGTCTGCGGCGCCGAGCCGCTGAGCGGCGGCAGCAGGACACGGCGTGTCGCCCTTCAGAGAGCTGCCAGGTCACGTGATGTGGCCACACGTGCGTGGCTGGGGTGTCCTGTCCCTCCCACGCCTCCCGACAGCCTTCCACCCAGAGTGACCACGCCGGACGCACTCGTGTTGACCTGTGGCTTTTCTGTCGGACACATGAATACACACGAGTTTTCCTTGGACGACGAGGGTGAACACCAGCCTGTGACCATTAGTTTGTGCTCTGATGTCACAGGCTGTGGGGCTGGCAGTCGGGACAGTGTCTGCCGCATGATGCCCCAGTGCGCATCAGTTGGCATTCATGTCTGTCCCCAAATGGCAGAGTCCTGTGAAAATAGTCTAACAGGTCCTGGAGAAGACAGCGGGGCGCAGCCCGATACTGATGCGTATTAGACCCCGAAGCCCGAGCCGACGTCCTCCTCCTCTCCGGGGTTCCACGGGGCACTGAGGTGCCAGGCGGGATGAGAAGCCCTCGGCCAGGCTCTGACGGGCGTCCAGGCTGAGACACACAGGTAGGCCAGGCGGTAGATAAAGGCCCAGAGACTTTCGGGAATCCAGAAAAGCCCCCGTGCCCTGACATCACCGAGACCCATGTCAGGACGTGGTCGCTGGGTCGGGCTGCGTTTAACCCCGAACAGCCTAAACGCCCTCTAGTTGTTTACCAGCGAGGGACTTGGAGGAGGCGATCGAGGGCCGTTAGCTTAGAAATATTCCCTGTGTCACCAAAGACAGAAGCCAGCAAACGCTGACGCACGTGCGGGACGCTGGGGCAAGCTCAGCAGCCGGGCGAGATTCACACCGAGAGCCCAGTGTGGCCGGCGTGCCGACTGGAAGCTCGCACCTGAAGGTCACCGGCCACGGTGCCGGCTCGCCTCGCCGCTCCCGGGACTGTCGCTACAGTCGGATGAGCCAGAGCCATTTAGTGAGTTCCGCTGAGGACGATCCAGCTGCCTGCCTCTCCCTCAGCGCTAGGCTGTGGCTTCCAGAACTGTCACTATGAAATATAAAATACTTAGGGCCTCAAGAGCTGCTTTTAATTAAATCGCCAAGCTTCCCATTGGGGGTGCTCTGCAAATTATGCTGCTTCCTTTTTTATGTGAAATGAGCATTGTTCAGTGGGAAACGCCGTGAAATCCCGGACTCGGCGTCTGCCTGGCGGACATGGACCTGGGAGCCACTCGAAGCCCCGCCACTGTGATCCTGAGCCCACGAGGGCGCGGACAGGCCACCAACCGCGGTGTCCTTACCGCCACGGGGCCCAGTGGCACAAGGCAGGTTCCCCGATGCAGGCCTCCAGCACCTTGTCGCCAAGTGATGGGAGGCTCGGAATCAGAGGTGGGCCTGTGGTTTATTTCCTCGTGTACCTGACCTGAGCGGAAGCGAAGAGATTTATAGGCTGTACGTGTGCGCGCACATACATGTGCATGTGCGTGCATCCGTGTACATGTCCTCTGCCATGAAGACCCGTGTGACTGCAGATGTCTACGACCGACACGCCCCGAGAGGCTCCCAGAGGTGAGTGCAGAGCCTGCCGTGGGTACTGAGGTACTGTCTTCGAATCCGAAGGCCTCGGTGAGCGGACGGATGCCACGTGTCTGTGGGCTGCAGATGCTGCTGCTCTCGATGCGGCCTGCGGGTCCGGGCAGCTCCTGGTCTCAGCCCAGCAGGTGTCTCACCGAAGGTGGGAGCAGAGCCTGAACCTTATGCAGGAGCGCGGTTGGGAGCGGCCAGGACCACCCTGGACAACGGGTCTGGGAGCCTCGCTGACTGTCCGGGCGAGTGACAGAGCTCAACTGACCAAGACAGTGCAGGCTCAGCACGCACACCGTGGGACCCGGACGGAGGGCCAGGCTCACGTGTGCCACTGGGGACGCCCGCCTTGCGGCCGAAGCTCGCTCATTTGGATGGCCATGTGGGGAAACTTGAAACGGTCTCTGCACCACCCCACACTGAAGAGGAATTTTCACCCAAAAGGCGAATCAGCTCTCTGTTCTGCTTCTGTAGATACGCCTGCTGCATGGGCAGTACTCGAAATTAACTAAAGACTCACCTTCCCTTTGCTTGTTCTGTCCAAGCAAGAATGTAACTGTTTGTGCCCCCTAGCAACTCCCGTGCTTTGTAACACGTTGTAACTGCTAGTAACCCATAGCAACTCAGGCCCTTTGTAATGCAATGTAACTACCTGCAACTACAGTAACTCCCACCGATTTGTAACAAATTAACCAATCAGTTCATGCCCAATAAGTTCTATATAAGGAATGTTACAGCTGAAGACCCAGATCTTCAGAGCACTAGCTCCTCTGGGACCGCGTAATAAACCAGAGTTCTCCAACTCTCCGAGTGCTGCTTGGTTTCTCATCGGTCTGATTTTTGCAACTTTTCTGCAACAATACCAAGAAAAAGATCGGGCCAGGTGAACTGTAGACCCAGTGGGAAAGGTAAACTGAAAAAGCTTCTAGAAAGGTACGTAGAATAAAATGCCTTTATGGGCTAAGAGCGGATTTTTCCAAACAACATAAAAATGACCGACTAAAAAGGAGAAAAGTGGGTCTTGTTAGGAACCTCTGTTGGAGGGTGTAAGGGGCTGAGTGGGCAGCTGGGGTGTGAGATGCCCAGACACAGAACCGGACGCGGGGCTGGGGCACGCGCAGACACGCTTCCCCTCAGCCTCTGGCTGGGGACAGCCAGGCCCTGGACATCACATACGGAAGAGCCTGGGGGCTGTGAGTGTGGCCTCTGCGACTCTGCGTGCTCTCTCTGTGACCTCACTGGCCTGGGGAACAAATGTGTGATGTGCGAGCAAATTCTGTGGCAAAAAGGCGGCTTGCCGCTCCCGGTCCCCAGGGCCTTGTGCAAACACTTGCCAGCTAAGTAACAGTGACCAGCGCCCACCTCCGTTCACACTTCAGCTTACTTACTCATAAAAAACATTCAAGAATAATAAAATGAGGCGAGTGGGAACTTGGTGACTTCCTCTACCGCCACCAGGCCGTGGTGCCTGTGTGGACGTAAAGATGCCTAAGTCACCTTTCCACGGCTCGTTCCAGCCCCACACCCACACATCACTAGGTGCCCAAACTGCCACACGGAAGGGTGCCTTTCATGGGCATGGATGCCACATTTGTACCTGGGTGTCTGTTGATGTCACAAGGAGAGCCCGGCCCCTCTTCCGGTCAGTTCAGCTGGTCTCGGTTGTCAACCCCTGGCCCCCTGCTGTTTGTTTAAGAGCTTCACTTACCTGCATGCATGTAGCCAGGGAGGGATAGGACGAACGGACGAGGACGACTCCAGGGTTTGTCACTGGCCCCGAACCGCCTGCGGCCACAGGTTGGACACAGGTCACCATCTGCCTCGGAGAGTTCCGTCTCCATGTGCACAGGCCTCTGCACCGTGCCCCACACCAGGGCGGCCACGTGCCACCGCTTCCGGGTGGCCCTCCTCCCCGCTGAGGTCCCTCCTGGCCACCTCGGTACGTGGCCTCAGAAAAGGGGCCTTTACATTCTCTGTGTTCCTCACGAGTGTCTGCATTTTAAATTTTATTCTTAAGTGTGAAATTTAAAAAGCGAATTTACCCTCGATTAAATTTTATGTTAAAAGTTTTTTTGTTCTGATGTTCATACCTGCTCATTGTAGAATGTGAGGCACATATAAATGAACAGAAAAAGAGAGTCGCCTCGAATCCCGCTGTGGTGGCCATCGCTTACGGACACGGTCGCATGTTTCCGCCCGGTCCTTTTGGAGCACACGCATCACTCCGTCCGAGCCCACGCGCACACGGACCGGGGAGGTCTCCTGCGGGAACGTAGTGACTCTGGTTTTGAAAGTGGGGGCTGCTGCCCGGCCGTTCAATGCTAATCGTTGCCGTGGGATCTTTTGAGGCACAGGCATCAGGGATCCCCAAGATCCCCCCGGGCACCATGAAGGTCACGGTTTCGTGTGGGCTCCGTGAAGAGCTGACTCGACCACAACGGTTAACGCGCTTGTGTGGTTCCCGTGGGGCCAAAAACAGAGAGTGCGGTGGCCTCCCTGGCTCCCTGGAGCATGTTCGGGTATTTAAGAGGAAGCCGCAGCTGTGTCCAGAGGTGTATTTGCTCAGCTTCTATAAATACGCTTGACGGCCATCGTTCTGTCCACAGGTGTTTGAGTCGGTCCTTGCAAACATGTTGTGATGTATGAGTCCCGTATTTAATTACGTGAGAAATCGGTTGAAACAGCATGGGCTCTGCTACAAAAGCTTTTAGTGCGACTTTCTCGGGGCCTGGGTTTCCCCCCACCACCACACACACATGTTTTTTCTCTTGAGAAGGAAAGAGTCGTTGACATGTGATATTGTGTTTTTTTAATACACCGAGAGATGATGTGGGTGCCGGTCCATGTCCTGCAGCCATTGGTTTGGGCTGGGAACAGGCGAGCACCCCGTTGAGGCCAGTCGGGGGGGTGGACAGGCTGGGCAGGGCGAGGGAGTGTCCCCACTGGGAGCCGCGCCCTCTGCTCTGGCCCCCACCCCGTTTAATGGAGCGGTCCTTCACACGATTCAGTGGACGGAATCAAAGGGCGATCTGAATTTATTCCAGGCAATTTCTCCTTTTGTTCTTCTTAATTCATGAGTATTAATATTCCTTAGTGAGGATTTTGCATTTCGGTTTTATTATTTTTGAGGGCGCTCTGCTTCCCTCCTTCCCGCCGTGTCAGAGTGTGAGTGAACCCTAAGTCACAGAGTAGTCACAAAGTGTGTTAGCAACTTTTCAGAAGGGGACGGGGGCCGGGGGAGGCTCGCAGGGGACCCGCATAGCAGTGGGCGTCGCTGTGGTCGCAGGGTGCCGTGGATGCCGGCACACCACAGTTGTTACGTCTGTTTCACGCCCTGACTTGCCATCTGTCTCATCGAAGGCGGTCCTGAGGTGTGGCCCGATTCTTAGCCTACGAATATCTGAGCCAAAGAAACGCAGACAAGGGCTGCCTTCGAGGAGAGCTGGCAGGAAGGCCGCGTGGACACGTCGTGACGGTCCCTGGGTCAACCCGCCTGAGCCACCGTGCCGGGCGCCGTGCCTTGCCAGCAACATGGTCCTTTACCTCACTCCCGCACCTTTTGAGGTCAGTACTGTTATGACACCCATTCTTTGGGCGAGGAAACCGGTACTGAGTCGAAAGCTTGCTCAGGACCTTAGGTGGGAGGAGGGGGGAAGGGGGAGGGGGAGGTCTCGAGGGTGGGGTTGGGGGGAGCTTAACCCCAGGCACCTGCTCCAGGGCATGACTCCTACACTCTGGCTATGTTTACGTCTAAAATTTAACGGAGGCATCGCCGCACCTTCCGACACCTCTGAGAGCAAATTCATCATACTCTCGGGTGGGTGTTGAGCTTGACAGTCAAAATTTTTTGCCAAAAATTTGCAGAAGGAAGAGTTAGTAATAAAGAGTAACGAATGTGTTAATAACGATAAACATCTGTGTAGCGTGCTTTCACAAAACAAAGTGCGTGGGAAGGCGGAGGTTGCTGGAGCGTCTTCCAGTGCGGGGGCAGCTCGGGGTGTCCTCCACGCAGGCAGCACCCACCAGCGGCTCCCTAATGGGGCACACAACGGAGAACGCCCCAGGGCTTTTGTTGGATGTAAGAAGTCCTGCCGTGGAGGGTGGCCGAACACTGGATGTGTCTTCACAGCGAACTGTTCCTCTTTCAGATGCTCTGCTGCTGTCGGCCGTGGGGCTGGGAAGGTATCAGCTGGCTGCCCGCACACGGGGCTGGGCCCCGGGAGGCAAACCCTAAGGCCCATTCTAATTTTTACAGGCGACAACTGCTAATTTTAGACTTTCCGAAAACCCCAGAGGAGAAGAATTTAAGCATTTGGCTTATTCTATTAAAATAAAATCAGAAATACTCCGACTCTAATACAGGAAACATATCCAGAACTAATACAGAAAATTAACGGGACAAAAGCTAGCATTTGAGTAAACAAGAAGCGTGAGAAGCCGACCACGCTGGACGTGAGGGGCCTGGCCGCCATCCGGCTCCGCGCTGGGCGTTGGTGCCGGCGGCAGTGGGCGGAGGAGGGTAGAAGTTTCACAGTGTCGCGTAACAAGCATTTTTCAGATGTTTAAGGTGAGTGAGACCTGGTTCTCACCAGCGTAAACCGAGGGGAACAGGACACAGCGAGCAGAGTATGAATTTGACTGGGTTGGGGCAGTCGCCCAGAGCCATGGAGTTCAGAGCAGAAAGAGGTCCAGTCGGGAGGACCCCACAAGGCGTCCCGGGCAGTGCGGGCCACACCGGGGCGCCGCGGACGGACTCCTAGACCACGGACGTGTGGTCCCCCCGTTCTGGGGCTGGAGGGCCAAGGCCTGGGCAGGTCCTTGTCTGGGGAGGGCTGACCCTCTGCTTCATAGACGCCACCTTCTCGCTGCGTCTCGCAGGGCGGGCGGGGGCACAGGCTCCCGTGCCCTTCGAGAGGGCACCAACCCCAAGGGGGCTGCACTCACGACCTAGCCACCCCCACGCCCACCTCGAGGATTAGGTTTCAGCATGCAGTCGAGGGACACAAACAGTCAGTCTGCAGCACAGGATACTCGTGAAGGTGGTGGCATTCGAAAGGGGCCTTGGGTTGCGATCCTAGCAGCGGCTGGGGTGGGAAGGGCCGAGCACTGCGTGCAGGGACGCTGGGTTTGAGGCGGAGCTGGGGACACGAGGAGGTTTGCGGGAGGGCAGGCAAACGGAGGCAGGTGTGGGGCCCAGGCGGCCGAGGGCTTCTCCCCACGCCATCAGCGGCACCACAGCCCTTCACAGTCAGCCTGCGACCCCACACACTGGCCCTGACGCAGTTTGAAGCTTGGACTCAGCATGTGAACCTACTGCTTAGATTGGTGTTTATAATGTAAAATAGTTCATAAAAGTCTCGCTCAAGGGCCTGTCAATGGCCCTCCCTGGCTGGTGCAGAGTTGGGGACACAGGGGGTTGGCAGGGGAGTCTGGGTGGTGGGTAAGGGAGGACTGGAAGGGAAGTGGCCGCTGGTACCAGGAGCAGGGACCAGGCGGGTGCAGGGGGCAAGGGCTGGAAACAGCTCTGGGGGTATGAAACTCCCTGTGTTCAGTTAAAAGTCAATTCTTTGAGTCTGGCTTTTAAATACAAAGGGCTACAGGCCAGGGATGCGAGGTGGGGCGATCACATGACTCTGGGCCCGAGCAAGCCCTGGGGCCCCAAGACGGCCAGCCCGTGCCACTGAGGCGTCGGGCCCTGGGATGCCAGCGCTCCGGCCTTGTTCCCAAGCACAGCCAGCCTGCAGTGTGGGAGTCAGCTCTCTGCACAGACATCAGAAAGTGACACAATGGCGGGAGGAGCTGTTGGACACGTAGTGACCGCAGAATGTTGGACTGTAACTTTGCATTTTCCTGTCAGATTAACATTGTAGAATCAGGCAGCATCTGGAATGAGTAAACGTCACATTTTCTGCCGTGAAATATCTAAATGCAGTACACCAATCCTTTTGGTTTTAAAATATGAAAGCCAGTAAACATGTTTGCATCTGACATGAAGGACACATCAATGCATCCATGCGTTTTGCACACAATTAATTCAAACGTTTAATTTTGCCCGGAAACTTGCTCAGCTGTAAACAAACAACCCATCACAGAGACTGGACCAAATATCGGCCGGCGGGCGGGCTGCTAAAGTAAATGATGACATCAGAGGAGGCCGGGGCCCCACAGATGCTCAGCAGAAGGGGCCCTTGCTTCACGTCTTCACTGAGGTGGAGATTACACACCAAAGAATTCACTCCTCTGCAGTGTACGATCCAGTGTCCTAGCGTACGCACAGAGCGCCGCGGCTGCCTCCCAGTCTCATTTGCGAGGGTGTCCTTCTCCCCAGAAAGATGCGGGTGCGCGTGGGCAATCCGAACCCCGGCCCCCGCCTGCCGCTCGATGTCGGCTGGCTCCACGCGTCTGCCAGCGCCACACGCTCTGCATAAATAGTTACACACCACGTGGTCTATGAAAGACGATTTTTCGTTGTAATGTTAACAGCTATATACCTAGAGCAAGAACTTTTTTATACTGCAACTTAAAATGCTATTCCTAATGAGAAGCAGCGGGAAAGAAGCCCCATCAGAAGCCGCCACGGCGCCTGAACTGGGGTCTGGGAGAAGGCCCTGTCACTGCCGCACCCCCAGGGCTCCAGTGCCCGTGTGAGGCCGCGCACCGGCCCCCTGTGCTCCGGTGCCCACGTGACCACGTGATGGTGCAGGGGTCGCCATCTCGCTCGTCCATGGAGCTATGACGATGTCAGTCGGCCTCAGCAGTCAAGCATTGCTGGGCACGTCCTAAGTGTGCATCTTCTAACAGCTGCCACACATCTTCATTTACAGTACATGTGTGCGTGCGCACACACTCATGCACACGTGCACACATGCACCCATGCACACACACGCACACACATGTCCACGTGCACACACGCACACACATGCATGCATGCACACACAGATGCCCACATGCACACATGGACACACGCACGCACATGGCCACGTGCACACGCATGCACACACATGCCCACGTGCACACATGCACGTGCACATGTGTGCACACATTTTAATGCATTGCTTCCCCCACACGGCGACCCCGTACCCCTTGAAGTGCTGCCCGGCGCAGGACGTGTTGCGTTGCTGTCTCTTCAAAGACACCCCACCTCTTATTACACAGGGTTTAAAGTGCAAGAAAGTCTATCCGATCTGAGAAGAACGGTCAGTTGTATTTCCTGACGAGCTTACAATTCTCGTTTGCTGTTATTTTTAATTAGAAATCTTTATCTTGTGTATATTTTGGTTATCTTTTTACTTTTTCAGGCCTTTCGAATTTCTCTAATGTATCAACCAATGCAACAATTATCACTAATTAGTCAATATATTTTCTGTTCTCACAGTAGGAATTAAGTTCAGAAGTTTCTCATGAAGGTAGTTTTACACACAATAAATTTATCGTCCACATGCGAAATTATCATATTATTGCAATAGTTGCTGTCCTTGGTAACATGTTCCCACAGTCACACTGAGATTCTGTCTTTAAATCAGTTTGTGGGTAGTGCACTAACTCGTCACTCGTCCAATTTGGAAAAGTTTTTTTAAAAAAGAAGCGATTTATACCACGTCACTGAAAATGGCTCAAAGTCTGTTGAACCCGAATCGTCACGGTGCCAGGCAGGCCCGTGGAACTCCAGAGAGCAGCAGCAGCGTGAGTCTGCAGTGTGTCTGTCTGTGTCTCCCTCCTTCTGAAGGGCTTAGAAACATCAGAGGACACTGGTCGAGCAGCGTTCTTACCCTGGGGGCTCTGTGCAGCGTCACGCGGCCTCCCGCCCCGAGCTGCTCTGTGACACGTAGCAACAGACCACCTTCCTCTGTGGCCTTCCTGCCAGCCCCAGCCCTGCGGTAGGCACCCAGGGGAACTCGCCTTGACATGTCCATTTTCTTGCTCTTTACAACATCTTTTACATCAACGGTCCCCAACCTTTCTGGCACCAGGGACCGGTTTTTATAATAAAGCCCTAAACATTCTGAAAGTAACGTTGAGAAGCGGCCTCCTCCTGTCGCGTCCTTGCTTGTCCCGCCTGGATGCAGAGCCAGGCCGCGCCAGCGCCCTGGCCACCACGCAGGGTGGCAGCCAGGCGGAGACGTGGAGCACTTCTACACAGGCCTGCAAGCGAACGGGCCCCGGAAGTCCTGGCTTTTCTTCTAGAAAACAGTGATGGGCGCGTGTAATCAGGGCCACAGTCCTGTGTCCGCTGTTTAAGGATAGCCAGTCCTCTTGGACTCCTTAAACTAAGATTTCACAATGTAAAGTTTTCATGGAAAGTGCCCTCAGCATAATAAGTACAAGTAATTTATCTGATGAAAGAATATCGACAGCAAGTACAGAATAATTGGTGTGGTGACAAGTCGCACCCATCCTTCCCAGGAAGAAGGGCATACTGCTGTGCGCAGAGCAGATGGGGCCACGGCCAAGAACAAGCACTGGTGTCTAATACGCAGCTCCCTATACCTGACGAAGTTGCTGTGGATAACTGCTGCTTCCCCCCTCCTGCATACGCAGCCTGGGGTGCGAGAGGAGGCAGACATGAATGAGTGGGACCTATCAACGCCGAGGTAGGGACGTCGGATGCAGCCCCGCTCATCCCCGCTGAAGGCAGAGGTGTGATTTCGAGGACTGGCAACGGCAGTCCTTGTGGGCCTGAGGTGCATCGCCCCTGAGACTGAGCTGGGAAGGGCGAGGTGAGCAGCTCCCCTACACCGCACCCCACACACTGAGGTGTTGCAGGAGACGCAGGAGACCTGCCTGCTGGCTTTCCACACGGTAATGGCTAGGAAACGCAGGAGATCTTGGGGTTCCGAGGGGGACATAAGCGGTCTGTATACTGTGGACTCAGTAGCATATAGTGGACAGGGAGGGCTGTCTGTTCCCACAGCGCTTTGTCCACAGAGCCAAGCAGTGGTCGTCCCTCCACGGGACTCCAGGAGCTCATCGCCGATGACCAAGTCCAGGCGGCGAACAGGAAATGGCGGAGAGTGGAGAGGGCCACCGACCAGCCCCGGAGACGCTGCCGGGCAGGGAAGCCTTGTGGGACAGGGTGCTGGGCCAGGCTGTGCGTTGAAACCAGTGGCCGGACGCCCGGCAGAAAGGGTTTGTCAGACGTGGGCGCAGCTCTAACGGCTCCCACTGTCTCGTCCGGCGCGCAGTGTCCCTGCCGGGCTGGCTGTGGCAAGGCAGCAGCCCTCAGCACGGAGTTGGGAGATGGGGCCATTGGGACCAGAAGGAGTTCCAGGAGGCGTCTCAGGAGCCCGCTTCGG
This sequence comes from Pteropus medius, assembly GCF_902729225.1. NCBI lineage: Eukaryota > Metazoa > Chordata > Mammalia > Chiroptera > Pteropodidae > Pteropus > Pteropus medius. The sequence goes on along the minus strand of NW_024340849.1, from coordinate 641,560 downwards.
GCACAGGAGGCAGCACAGGTCAGGATGGCATGGGGGTCGTGGCTATGGCAGGGCGTGTGGGCCAGGGCCACATGGGCGGGGAGGAGGGGCGGGCTCCAGCAGGGGGTGGTCGTGCGGGCTGGGGGGCGGGCCCACAGTGGGGAGCGGCCAGGCACCTGCCTGGCAGGCTCGGCCTGGTGGGTATCCACAGCAAATCTCTTCATTTACTCTCCGTGGCCATCAATTTCACAAATGGGACACTGAAACTTGGGATGGTGACCAACTAGTTGGCCAGGGTGAGAAAGCCCCGACATCTATGGTACATTACAAAGCAGTAATTGAAGGAATGGCTTGAGGACACTTTGAATCCTTTAAATACATTGATCTAAATGCACTTCAGCCTAATCTAAGCAACAGAAAACTCTAAGTTCTCGGGCTTTCTCGGGCATGACTGAAGTTGCATGTGTCACATAAATGCCATGTGTACCCACACCCACTCACTACCTGCATGTACCATGTACGCATGCTCGCATGCAAATTTTTGTGGTTGACTTAAATTTTTTTTCAGAAAATGAGAAAGTAGAATAAATTTCTACCCAAAATTTTGTTTTTTAAATTATGAACTTGCTAGAATTGATGTGAGCATTGTGTGGTCAGTTGAAATAAAAACCTCATTCTATTGCAGTTACATTTTTCTCCTTTATTAAAAATCTGGAGGGTATTTAATCGTTCCCCTTTTAAATATACTTCTATTCAAAGAGTAAAACGATGTTGGAAATCCTGTTATTTTGTTCCACACTGAGATATTCTGAGTTTCTGTCTGTGGACGAGAGGGATAGGAATAACGATAATTTTTAACATGTTCACATCTTCCATCCCCATTTGCTGTGATGGAGCATGCGTCTCTCTCCAGGGAGACTTTCATGGGAGCAGAGCTAAGAAAGCATCAATGAGAAATGATGAATGCTGCAACTGGCCTTTAAGGTGCATTTAGAGATTTCCTTTTACAAGATTCATCTTTTATGGTAGTTTTTTTAACCGCACATTACAACAACAATCTGCAAACTCTTCTGCTCATTGACCCCCTAAAAGAATTTTGGAAAGTATGTATCCCTTCACACATTTTATTCTGACAGCTAAAAGTTTTCATTAGAAATGTAAATAGATACAAACGATGCATTTTGGGGGGCATAGTATTTACATTTAAAAACAGAACTGTGACATCACTCTTTCAAATGTATCCAAAGGCATTTAAGTTCCACAATGATTTGATACTTGCTGCCATCCATTTTTAAAATACATAAAGTTCTTTAATGTTTGAAGATTGGTCTTTTGCCAAAGTATTATTTTTGAAGAGGCAGAAAAATTCTCATGCAGATAATGAACAAGTGCCAAAAACTGTATTCAACTCACTAAATGAGAGGAAAGATCATGAAGGAAGATGTAATGAGTAAGATATCAGGGCTGATTTGGATTGTATTTCAGGGCTTGGGGTTATACAGGCGATTTCATGGAGGAATATTAGGGTCAGATTGCGGGGTTATATACCAAACTGGTTAACATCCTAAAGAACAACCAACTATATCCTTAGGGGTTATATTTTCTTACTAGACAGAAATTATTTGGCAAAAATCTTCAAGTTAACATGTAATTTCACCAACTGGGGAACTTTTAATTGATAAACAGTGAGTTGAGCTAAGCGCAATCTGAGTTTTCGGGTGGGCTTGTGCTCTGCTACATGAGAAGCTGCACAGACCTCTTCTTTGCCTTATTTCTGGGTCTGGAAGCAGGTGATGGCGTGAGACTCCAGGGGCTTGGTTGCTTGGTCTGTCCTACCTGGCGTAGGACAAACCAAGCAACCAAACTCACCAACCACCACCCCCCTGTTGCTGACAGCCACGTGGGGCTTCAGGTACTTCTGACAGTCCTTGGTTGGTTGAAGGGGTCAAGCGAGCAGTTTGAGGACATTGTTCCATGTTAGGGGGCGGGGGGGGCGGCTAGCTGCTTCCTAGAACAAATGGGAGACATTAGGGGCTCTTTTAGAGTGAGCGTTCTCAGGACATGTGACTGAATGGCGAGCAGTGTCTTAAAACAGACCACGCCCCCTTCCAAGTTCCCGTGGCACGCTACGGAAACGCCCAGCTATGGGCGGAAGGGTGACTGGAGGGTAGCACTGATATAATCTTGGAATATAAAACCTACATAAATATATATGTATATTTATAGTTTAGAAATCCGACCACATATTTGGCCATGAAGAAAACCTCGAATTTAAAAAATCTGAGTTCAGATGGAATTTCTGAGCTATAAATTACTAACCATCTTTAACTCCATGACACCAAAGTTCAGAACTCTCTGGAGACTTGACTGTTAGAGCACTCTCTGGAGGCAATTCATGGGAATAAAGGAATCTTAGGAAATAGTGAAACACGGGAGAAGTTTGAGTACAGGAGAAAGCGGAGCGTATTTGCATGTAGACGACGGAACGAGAAAGTGGGAATGAAAACTACCAGAACTCCAAAGCACGGAGGGGCGAGGACGACGTACGAATAGTGTTGGATCTGGCTTGCTTCGCCCTGAGGTCGGGGTGAGGAAGAGGGTCCGCGCGACAGGGCAGGGCATGCGGGGCGGGGCGGGGCTCGGTCCCTGGGTGACGAGGGTCAGAGGCCGCGGGCAGGGAGGTGAGAGCTCCCTGACACGACGGTAAAAAGTGAAAGCAGTGCGTCTGTGCGGCGGCTCCGCGGGGCCGCACGGGCCACACAGCACAAAGTCGGGGACCGGGGCCCGGGCCGGCGGGGGAGAGCAAGGGCGGCTGTCCTCACCGGGCGAGCGCGAGGGCCGGCACCCGGGGGGACTTTGCGGGTTGGGGCCGCCTCCCCCAGCAGCCTGCCGCGCCCGCCCGCCCGCGATGACCGGGACCCTCGCCGTGACAGCGCGCCCGGCCCGGGCGACGGCGCGGAGCTCGGAGCGCGCTGCGTGCGTGCGGGGCGCGCCGCGGGCGCCCCCGGGGGAGCCCTCCGCAGCAGGCGCGCGCCGCCCAGCGCCGCGGCGGCTCGGGTCACGGCGGCGGCTCGGGTCACGGCGGCGGCTGGGCTCGCGCGCTCCCGTCGTCGAGCGCGCGGGGCGGGGCCACGGGCGCCTCCGCCTCCAGCGTGCGCGCGTGCCGCGCGCTGTCGTCATCGGGCCGCGACGCGCCGAGACGCCATCCTGCCGCGACGCGCGGGCCGCGGGGGAGGGCGCGCGGGCGGCGCCTCAGCCGGCGGGTCGGCGCTGAGGGCAGAGGGCGGGGAGAGGCGGTGAAGCGAGGGGCAGCGGGGTGGCGCGGCCGGCGGCGGCCGGAACATGGCGGACCAGATCCCGCTGCGCCCGGTGCGCAGCGCGGCCAACCGCAAACGCGCGGCCTACTACAGCGCGGCGGGGCGCGGGCCCGGGGCCGAGCGGCCCAGCAGGTAACGACGGCCCGCTCCGGCCGCCCAGGTGGGGCCGGCCCAGCCGGGATCCGCCTAGTGGGGGTTCTGCCCAGGTGGGGTCCGCCCAGGTGGGATCCGCTTGGTGGGGGTTCTGCCCAGGTCGAGTCCGCCCAGATGGGTGTCGGTTGAGGTTAGGGTCCCCCAGGTGGGGTCCGCCCAGGTGCGGTCCGCCCCCACAGCCCGGCGGTGGGCCGGCCGAGCGTGAGCCCTCTGGGAAAGGCTTCGGGGCGCAGGGTCAGGGCCACACGGGGAGGCGCCCCCGGCTCTGCCCGCCGTGCTCACTGGAAGAGGAGACTCTCTGTACCCGGTTCAGGGGTGCAGCTCGCACGAGCGGCGCGCGAGACGTCCAGCCAAGATGACTAGTGTCCGAAACGTGCTGTCCTGCGTGCGCGGTGGGCCGGGCGGGTGCGGCCCGCTCGCAGCTGAGAATGCGGACCTTTTGGAAAATCACTGAGTTTCATAAGTGCAAAGAGCAAGTGAAGACACCTTTTAAACATGTATTTACAAAGTATTTTTTTGAGAAGTTTTGCTTTTAGGAATTGGAAACGGAGACTCGGGCAGGTTAAATTGTTTCCCGGGACCACAGTTTAGTGGGAGAATGAAAATGTGCAGACCTTTGATTTAAAACGGAAGCCTCATTTCCTAGTTGGCTTAAGCATTTAACTTCTTTCTCACCCCAAGAGAAGAAGACTCCATTTTGTAAGTGGTAGAGTAATTAGAAACAGAAACTTATAAAAAGGAGAAGTAGTGCCTTTTGTAGTTATCGAAGTTTTCTTCCCGAGGAATCATGGGAGCAATGAAAATGCACAGCGGGGAAAGGCGGGTTTTCCGTGCAGTGGCTTCGGGACCGGGGCGTTAGGAGGTTCGGGTCTGCGGCTGTCGACAGGCGTGAACCCCGCGCGAGTCCCGGTCCGCTCACGAGCCGTTTGGTCTTGGGTGGCTTGTTGAAACCGAGCCCTAATTTCTTCGGCTGTTAATAGGGGCTAATACTATTTCTTCCGGGGTCGTCGAGGGTTCCAGAAGCCCGTCCGTGTTTAGTGTTCGACGAGATGGGTTCCGCAGAAGTTCGGTTTCTCCTGCCGGCCTGTTGCTGCCTGGACGAGGACTTGCACTAGCGGTGACCAAGCGGCTGGTTTTAGGGGACCATGGTCTGGAGATGTGCTACCTGTTGCACTGTAGGTTTCGTCAGCAGTTTGCATCTGTCACTTTCTGCATTTATTTAAGGCTCTGTCTGGTGGGCACACATTTAGGATGCTCTGAAGTTCCTCCTTGTTTCTGGTAATTTTCTTGGCTTGAGGGCTGTTAGATACGAACGTAGCCACTCCTGCTGCTTGTGTGGGCCTTCAGTCTATGTGGTTGGATTCTGTTGTTGAATGAAGTGATTATTTTATGGAGTAGCGTTTTCCATCATGAAGTAGCGTTTATGGAGTAGCGTTTATGGAGTAGCGTTTTCCATCATTTCCATCCCTCATCTCTGTTTTGATTGCGCTGTTTAAGCCACTTACATTTAAGGTAACTATTGATACCTTAGGGCTTAAGTGCACCGTTTTATTATGTTTTCTGGGTTTTTATTATTTTTTTAATTCTCGTTCCTCTGGTTCTCATTTTGCCTTCCTTTGGGTTACTTGAACTTTTTTTGATATCGCTAGTATTTTTGAGTTTAGAGTCTTTGTGTAGTTTTTGTAGTATTCGCTCTGGGTGTTGCAGTATGCACGTGACTTACCATGGTGCGTTGGTATCGGTGTTTTATCAGGTGGACTGAAGGTTGGAACCCTCACTTCCATTTCATTGCGTTTACTCACCTTCTTCCCTCACTCTTTAAAATCATTTCTGAGCATCAGATGATGTTATACTTTGGTTAAATCGTTGAACGTAATTTGTAAAACGCATGATGATAAGGATGGTCTCTTGTATGTACCCACGTTTTTGCTGTTATTCTTCTTTCCTTTCTATTGTCCTGGGATTCTCTTTTTTCGTTTCTTTTATCTTAGAATGTCTTTATTCCCTCTCATTCCAGAAGGATAGTTTTATTGAATGTCGAATTCCTGATTGACAGTTCTTTTCTTAGCTCTTGAAAACACTTTTTTCACTTTCTTCCAGCCTTCTTGGTTTTTGAATAGAAGTCCGCTGTCATTGCATTGGTGTTCTATAGGTAACATGTCATCTCTCTCTGGCTGCTTTCAAGTTTTGTCTTTGTCTTTAGTTTTCAGATTGAATTATGATTTATTTTGGTGGGGATTTCTTCAGGTTTATGTTGTTTGGTGTTCTTTAACCTTCTTGAATCTGTTGGTTTTGGTTTAACCCAATTTAGGGAGTTTTTAGCTGTTATTTCTCCAAGCATTCTTTCCTTTCTACTCTCTCCTCTCCTTCCAGGACAAAAGTTGCATCTTCGTTAGTGTCTCATAATTCCCTTAGACTTGTTTTTTTTTTTTTGGTCTCATTTCTTTGTGTTGTTCAGATTGTGTAAATTCTGTTGACTTGTTCTTAAGTTCCTCAATTCTGTCCTCTGTCGTCTTCACTCAACTTTGATTTCATCCAGTGATGTTCTATTTTTACTATCGTAGTTTTCAGTTTTATAACTTCTATTTGTTGCAAGAGAATTTGTAATTGATTGGTGAAGCATTTTTGTTTTCTGCTTAAAATATTTGTAACACAATTCCAGTATCTGAATTAATTTTAATTTTGGTGTCAGTTGATTGTCTTTTCTGATTCACATTGTGAATTTTCTCTTTCTTGGTATGACCGATGGTTTTTGATTGTATTCTGGACATTCTGTCAAATATGTTAGGAAAATGTGGGTCCTATTTATATATCTTTTCTAGCGGGATTCCTTTGTGGTCACGTAACATCTTTTATGTGATTTCACTTGTTTTAATTTCATGCAGTTTGTTTTGTGACTGAGGGTGTTGTCTATATAGGTAAGAATTCCAAGGCCCCTGAAAAGAAAGTGTATTGTGCTGTTGTTGGATCTGAAATGTTGATCAGATCCTGTTAGCTAATGGTGCTGAGTTCCATCTTGCTGGTTTATTATCTAGTGGTTCTATCAGTTGTTGAGAGTGGGTTGTTGAAACATCTAATTGTAACTGTGGATTTGTCTACTTCTCCTTTTGTCAATTTTTGCATCACATGTTTTTCGGGTCTGTTTTTTGATGTGTACATGTTTGGGATTGCTTTGTGTTCTTGATGGACTGACACTTTTATCATTATTTCCTTGTCTGTCTAGTAAATTTTTTGCTCTGAAGTTTACTTTTTCTGACTTTATTCTAATCACTCCTGCTTTCTTTTGATTGTTTGCCTGGCATATAATTTTCCATCCTTTCACTTTTAATCTACTTATATTTGAAGTGAGTTTCTCATAGTTGGCATATGGTTGGTTTATATTTTTTATTCACTTTGCTAATCTCTGTCTTATGATTGATGTATGTAGAACATTTACGTTTAGTGTAATGATTAAGTTAAGGCTTATGCCTGCCATTTTACTTTTTGTTTTCTGTGTTTTTTATTTCTTTTTTCCCCTGCCTTCTTGTGGCTTGCTTGAACATTTTTTTAAATTCCATTTTGATTTGTCTGTGGTGGTTTTCAGTATATTTCTTTGCATAGGTATTATTTAATGATATGTCTAGGTATTATACATACATAACTCATCACAATATAGTGGTGTCAATATTTCATCTGTTTGAGCACAGAGTAGAATCCTTACCTTTTTACATCCTTTAATTTTCTCTATAGGTAATGTAATTTCTCATAAAATCATATACATATTTTACATACATAAAAGTACATAAATATTTTCCTTACAGTTAGAACCAAATGTCAGACAATATTATAATTTTTGCTTTATCTTTTAAACATAATTTATAAAAAGAAAAGGAAAGCCTGTTGTGCTGACATGTAGTTTTGCTATTTCTGTCCTTATTTCTAGATGTCCCAGAATTCCGTATTTTATTATTTCTGTTCTAACAATTTCTGAACTATTCTATTTAAGTTAGATCTGCTGGAAACAAATTTTCTTTATTTTTCCTGCATCCGAAGATGTCTCATTTTCCCTTCGTTGCTGAAGGGTAATTTCAGCAGATACACACCTTCGGGTTGACAGTTTATTTCAGCACTTGAAAAAGCTTATGTCATTTTCTGGCTTCAGTGCTTGCTGATGAGCAATCTGGTGTCGTTTGAATGTTTCTTCCTCCGTAAGTAAGATGTCATTTCTTACTACTTTCGAGCTTTCTTCTTTGTCTTTAGTTTTCAGTAGTTTGATTATTACGGGTCTTGACATGCTTTCTTTGAGTTCATTCCGTTGGGGTTTACTTAGCGTGTTGCATCTACGGCGATGTGCTGGATAGCAGTGTTTCAGTCAGTGGCAGACCATGTAGAGGGCGATGGCTCCACGTGACCATAATGGAGCTAAAAAATCCCTGGTGCTTAGTGATGTCTTAGCCATCTCAACATTGAAGTTCAGTGGCTGCACAGATATGTGCCACTGTGTCACAGCTGCCTGCAGTACCCAGTACAGTAACATGCTGTACAAATGTGTAGCCCAGGAGCCGTAGGAGAACAGGATTTGTCACCCAAAAACATATTTCTTAGTCATGAGGATGATTTTAGGCTGGTTAATTTTAAGAAACAGCAGACATGGGTGAAGCTCTGAAAACCAGTAGCTAGCCTTGGTAAAGGACACTTATTGTCATGTGTAAGGGTGTCTTCTGCTGCTTTAGGAAGAGGGCCGCGATCCTGTCTTTAGAAACTCTTGTCTGTGAGGAAGACAGGACTCAAGTCTCCTTTAGAATAAGTTTACATTTGTCATGTGCTCTCCTTGGGAACCTCCCGTAGCTGACTTCCCTCACCCCAGCATCTTCCATCTTCAGCCGAAGGTGGTAGTTAAGGGCCTGGCTTTAGCCATTTCTGGTGAGTTACTCAGCTTTCTTGGGGAGACATTTATACAGGAGGGATATGTCTTATTAAACTTTTGTTTGTTTTTCTCCTGTTAATTATTATCTTTTATTACAGCAGGTCTCAGCCAAGAACCCAGAGGGGTAGAGGGAAAATGACTCTTCTCCTGCAGGGCAATAGGCTATACCATGTGTCTAGGTGTGTAGTTGGCTCTGCCATCTAGGTTCGTGTTTGTGCCTCTGTGACGTTGGCACAATTGAATAGCCTGACGATGTATTCCTCAGAACGTGCCCTGTCATTAAGTGGCGTGCGACTGCATAAATTGATATCTTTTGTCAAATTCGAAGCCATTTGTTTGAAAACCTTTTGAGCCCCACACTCTTTCATCTCTTATACTCTCGTGACACCTTGTGAGATCTTTAGTCCCATTTGATCCTGAGTTTCGGCTCATTTGTTTTAAGTCCATTTTCTGTTCAGATTGGGCAATTTCTGTTGTTCCATCTTCAAGTTCATTAAATTTTCCTCTGTCTCCTCCATTCTGCTGGTGAGCCTACCTATTAAATTTTTTAATGTTACTATGTTTTTTTAGTTTCAGAATTTCTGGTTGATTCTTCTTCATATTAGCTGTTTCTTTGTTGAGACTTTCTATTTCTTTTCATTTGCTTCAAGCATGTTCATAATTGCTCATCGAAATGTTTCCATGGCGGATGTTTTAAAATCCTTGTTGGATAATTTTAACATGCATCATTTTGATGATGTCACTTGTTTATTCTTTTTTCTCGATCGAGTTGAGATTTTCCTGGTTTTTGATATAATGAGTGATTTTTGATTGTGTCCTGGACAGTTTGGGTGTTATGCCATGAGGCGCTGGACCTTATTTCAGTCTTCTGTTTTATTGGGCCTCCTCTGACACCACTTTGGGGGGGATGTGGGTGACGCCACCTTGTGACTGCCAGATGGGTGACAGGCTAGGTTTCCTACACAGCTCCTCTGACACCTGAGAGGTGCTCCGTTACTGCTGGGTGGAGGTGGGGTCAGAGGATCCCCATTGGGCTCTGCTGACACCATCGTGTCTAGGAAGGGGAGGAGTGTCTGCTTAGTGGACCCTGTGACTTTGGACATGGTGTAGCGGGGCTATTACCTCTGGGTGGTGGTCAGGCTTCCTGTTTCTCTTGTGGCCTCTTCTGATGGTGGTCGGGTGGCCAGACCTGCCTCTTCTGTGGATTGGGAGGAGGTCTGAGACCCCTGTGAGCCCCACAGTGTTACAGGGGTGAAGTCCCTGCCCCATGCCCCACCTGGGCCTTCCCTGACAGCGTCAGGGCGGTGGGGGCGTCACCCTACAGCTGGGCGCGTTGGCATCTAGGATGCCCCCATGTCTGCTGCCCTGTGTGGGGCCGCGCTCAGTCGTGTCATGTTGGGGGACAGGTAGTTGCCACCTGAAAGTCTCCTTCCTGTTGGGCTGCCCCTCCTGGGCCTCGGCAGGAGGGGCCAGGCTGTTCTTGGGTTGTGCCCGTGGCTTCTCTGCGCACTGACTCTAGCACGCAGTGCGGGGTACGTAGGCAGAAGCAGACACGGAGCCTCTCTGTGGGGTCACTGCTGGAGCCAGAGGTCCCCCCTGGCCACCCCCCTTCTCTCCATCTTTCCACAGGTCACTTCCAGGGTGATCGTTGTGTTTAGTGGGGGACGGGGCGTCTGCTGGGTCTTGGTCTGAAGCTGGAAGGAAGGAGCGATTTGCCTTTGTTCTTTTCTCTTCCCTCTTTTTGTTTTAAAGTCTCGTTCATTCCTTCGTCCACCCATTCACAGCTTTTCCGATGCAGTTCACGTACCGTGCGAGGCTCCCATTCGGAGTGTAAAGGTCGTGGTTTTAGCGTCTGCACAGAGACCACACGGCATCTCTGGGAAGGGGGCCCTGTGCCCACCGCCCACCCTCCTCTCCCTGCCCCCGCCCCTCTCTAGTTTTCTTTTATTGTGGTAAAATGCACATAACAAAACCAACCATTTTTAAGTGTACTTTTGAGTTACTGTATAATAATTCACAAATTTCATACTTTGAAACTGTGAATAAGCTTTATAAAAAATTATTTTTTCTAGTTTTCCTATTTGAGGAAAAACATTTCTATTATGCTAAATATTAGAATACAATTAAAAAGTAAAAACTAGAAGTGAGGATAGTCTTATATTTTCAAAAACAAGTTTATATCGCGAGGCCTTTTTCTCTGTATTGGCAGTTGAAAGCTCAGCGGTTGTTAGAAAAGCAGCGTGGATATGGGCTTCGCTGTGTGAATTTTGAGAGCCTCTTTCCTGGACCACGTGAACATCATTTGTGCTCATTACATACAAGGATTTGCAGTATATTTTCAAGGCTCTCGGGTTTTTCTTGAAGTGAAATGATTTTGTTTCATTATGATCGTACCAGTTTAGGACACAATGTATTTAAAATATAATGTTGGTAAATTGTTCCAACTGACCTAAAAATTTTTATCATTGGGTTTTTATTTTATGAAGATTTCCAGGGGAAGAATTAGATGTGTTTTGAATATGGTTTAATGTTAAAAAAAATAAATATTATACTGTTTTCTATGTTATAAAGGATGACGATTTTCCTGTTTTGTTTTTTTAAAATATGTTATTAGGTAAATGAAATGCTGTGAATCACAAATAGTTTTTAATAGTTCCCTAGGAATGCAATTACTTGTTAAGGTCATTTTCTGTACAGCCACGCAAGGCATCAGTTTCTCTTCTTGCATGATGAATATGTGAGTAAAAGTTAAGTATTTCTTAATTTGATGTTTTTTATTTGTCTTTTAAATGGTGCTTGTGTCATTCAAATTATCTTCCAAGTTTAATAGAAGGAGAGTGACACTGGACGGTATTTCGTTTATCAATGTCTGTTAGTACTTTTTTCTTGCTTCCTTGCAGTGTGGCTTTTGGCCCTGCCTAGAGGTATTTGCAGTCTTACAATAGTTAAACTTTAGTGTTTAAAGAGACTCATGCTGGGAACAGATGGCTGTTGTCTGATTATCTCTAACGTATTTCTTGCTAGAGGCAAGACAAATTTTTTTAATGCTAGTTTTCTTATTCAGTGTCTATATGCAATTTTCTTTAAATCTGAAAAATTTTTCTAACTGTGATAACTATCTAAAAATATTTTATTAGTTGTAAAGATGAAACTTCTTCTTTGCTGTGATGGCTTATAGTTGTAAAGCCTTTCTAGACTACACACCAATTCTTAAGGCAGCGTTTATCAAAGCGCCCGGGCCCAGGACTTCTTGGACTCAGGGACGTTCTTAAGGTCTGTAGAGTTACCTTTCAAGGGGACCTGTAGTCCCTTCAGGTTGCCGGCGTTGGGCGGGCCTGCGGGAATAGAGCTGTCTCGCCCATGTTTCCGCAGCTGACTGTCTGAGCGCGGGATGGAGTTGCTGATCGGGAATACGACAGTGTTAGGCAACTGTCCTATGCTACCTGGCCTACTTACCTTTGAATTTCTGGATTGGCCTTGACATAGCATTAGCTATTTCACCGCTAACTCGAGTTTAAAGGTTTGTCTCAACTTACGTATAGCGTTTCTGTAATTTATTATGTCAAGAAATTGGTTTCTAGGTTTCTTACAGGACATCTTAGAAAAGGAGTGAGTGGCTCTGAGGTTACTGCGTGCACAGTTCCCGCTCGGGGGCCCTTGGCCCAGGCGCTGCCCTCGCCTCAGCCTCGGGTCCCCGCGTGTTCTTCACCGGCCACTTCCGCCGCTGCTGCCGCGCGGACGCGAGTCCCAGGGTCTGTGGCCCTTCGTGTGCTTTTGCTGTTGTTAAGGACTCGTCAGTGGCCGTTCGCCTCGGAAGCCGTATGTGATGAAGCAAACGCACGCATTTTGTTATAGCACTTTCGTGCTTTATTAACATGCAGGCCAAGGGGGAAGTGTTCATCTTTCCTGAAGAAGGTGTAAGCATTAGACATATTTTAAATGTTTTACTCTCTTTAATATCAGTTAACGTCTCAGAAATGTTCCCCATCAAAATGGAATCAATAAGGCTGTTAGATGCTTAAGATAAAACTGTGAGTTTAAGCCAGTTATTATATTGATCTACTTCTACTTGGATACATGTAAATTATGCACCTTCTAGAACTTGAGCGTTTTGTTGAAAATTCCTAATTTTCTTTAAACCTTTGGCAGCCGTTAAGATAGCTGTCTTCATTTCTCATATGGCAGTACTCTTGGGTTTGGTATCATCCGTTCTGTCGTCTTTGTTCACATTGTTTTTACTCGTTTTAAAAATATGTTTCCAGAATTATACTTAATTGCTGGAAACGTTGATTTTTCTTGAGTGACAAACCAATTAAGTGTGTATGACACCAGGCAACAAAGACACTTAAGATTTTCTGCTTAGCCTGTCTCTGAAAAAATCCATTATTCATCATCTTATTGTTTTTAAATACTGAGGTAAAATCTTCAGTACAATAGGAAAATTGCTTTGGAAATGGAATAAATTGCTTGCCAGTTCAAAGGCTGCATTTCTCAAGTCGAGGTTACTAAACATGAGGTTGCTTATGTTCATTATCTTTCAGACTCATTGTACTGCTTTTCCACCTTCAAAGTTGATAAGATTGTGACTTTTGCTAAAATGTAACAGTCCCTGAAAGAATTTAATGAAAAAGACTAAAAATCTCATTTTGCATACTGTATTATATTTAAGTGGTATTTTGAATTTTAATTGCATTTTGTATAAATATTCAGTTTCTAGTTGACTGTTTTTAAAAAGAAGTGGTGTTGTACAGAGAATAAAAAAAGGAATTAAGAGGAGACATTAATTCTGCTTTATGTCTGTTCACAGATCATATAATTTTTTGCCTAAGTCATCTAAAATGGTTTGTCGCTTGCTGTAGGGCAGTCGTGTGATGGTGTGGACAGATTGGAGTTGTTTGTAGAGATCACATGGAGAGGCTACGCTGAGTAGCATTTTGTTTGGTGGAGTGAGGTGTTAAAAAAGAGGTGTGGAATAAGCCCCTGCTGCTTCTAACGTACTTATCATCACCAAAAGGTCTTGTCTTACTACCTCATTATTTTGGTGACAATATGGTACTTAGTCATGTGTTTAACCACATCTGACCGTTGCTATTGAAGTTTTCCCATGCTTTTTGAGTGCACGTTTAAATGGCACAGCGCAGTAGTGGTCACCTTTGTAGATAAGTCTCGTTTACATTTTTAATTTCCACGAGTTGGTCAGAATCTGTGGTTAAAGTTTACTTCCCTCACCGAAAGAAGGCCTTTGCTGCGTCTTCACACGCTATCCTCTGCTCCTTTGCCCAGGTCCCTGCTGGAAGATGAGTACGCCCGTTTGGATGAAATGCCACTGATGATGTCTGAGGAAGGCTGTGAGAATGACGAAGGTGACTACCACACACTGCCGCGGGCGAGGGCCGCGCGGAGGGGACGACGGCCGGAGCGCGCGCTCTGCGGAGGGTGGCAGTCCCTCTGCGCCAGGTTGGTGACCCGGTGCGCCTGGTTCCTGTGTACCGAGGGCACAGGAAAGGGACTGACAGCTCCGCTCCCGACAGCTTTCTGTACCAGGTCAAGGAAGACGCCCCTCAGGGACCTCACGGAGACGGCAGCCCAAGCCAGGCAGTGCCGATTCGAAAGGGACGGAGAGCCACATTCACTTTTTTGTGACATGTTTCAGTGTTTAAAAGACGGAGGAAATTTGTGATTTCGTCAGGGAGGCATGCAGTGCACCTGTTCTCTGGTCCCCGTGTCGACCTTTATAACTGTTCCTTTCTCCGCCGCCTGTAACAGCCCTCCCATCCCGAAAGGTAGACGTGGGCCTGCAGAGTGCAGCCCAATCCCACCATGTCTGTGCATGTTATTGAGCTCCCAGGCTTTGGCGTGGGGCGAGCTTCCCCGGTTAACAACCAGGGAGGAGAGCAGACGAACGCCCGTAAGCGAGCTCGCGGTGCTCGAGGGCAGCGGTCGCGGCGCGGGACCTTATCAGCTCTGCTCGCTTTGCCTTCACAGTTGATATGTGGACGCACGTTGCATGTCTGGGACACTCTGCCGCTCACTGGCTGTGCTGCCAGCCCTGGGGACAGGCAGGACGAGATTGCAGCTGACTGATGCTGTCGCGACTTGAGCAGAGTCTGTCAAACAGGTTACAGCTTCTACAGGCTTTCTGCTGACCAAGGTCCGTAGTCAGTGCCTTGGTTACGATCGTGCACTCACATCCCTTTGTCCAGAAGAGGAATGTAAATAACTGTAGAAAAATACCTTGTTCGTCACCCTTGTTGTTATCCTGTTAGAAGTTTGCAAACAGATGTTTTTGTAACTAATTTGATTTCCGGGTCAGCTCCTGAGGTATGATTCAGAAGACTCCGCGGAATCCTGCGGGTGTTGGCGACATGGGGCCAGGCGGTGAGGCTGAGCAGGGTCAGCGCGGTCTGCGTCCTCGTCATTCTTACCCATCGTAAGCTTTCTGTAAGAAGAAGGAATTTTATGGCTAAAGAACATTTTAGAAACTGCTGACTCGTGATACTAATGTAATAATAAGAGTCTGGGGCTTTTTAAAAACATTTTCTAGGTGAACTAGCCAGTGTTTTTGGAGTGCTCCTTGTGGGCATATTTAATTCTCAGGCTAATTCCTTTACCAGATGTTGGACCGTGCAGGTTTTTGTTTGTTCGTTTTATTATTCTTGTGTCAGTTGTGATGATTCATGCTTTTTAAGGGTTTATCTATTTCAAATTTATATTTATCTTCTTATGATCTAGTGCAAGGGTCCCCAACCCCTGGGCTGCGGACCGGTACCGGTCCCTGGTCTGTCAGGAACCAGGTCACGCAGCAGAAGGTGAGAGGCGGGCGAGCGAGCAAAGCTTTGCCCGTGTCTGCAGCCGCTCCCCAGCGCCAGCATCAGCGCCTCAGCTCCGCCTCAGATCAGCAGGCATTAGATTCTCACAGGAGCGCCAGTCCCTGCTGCCAACCCTCGTTGGGGACCAGAGACCTAGCTAATGTGTGAGGTTCTGTATAGATGTCACATTTTTGTATTCCTGATACTGGTAATTTGTCTCTCTCCCTTTTTTTCATTAATTTTGGTAGGAGATTGTCAGTTTTATTTTTTTCAAAGAGCCAAGCTTTTGGTGTTGTCTTCACTTTTGAAATTTAAAACTTTTATCTTGAAATGAGTTCAGAGTTGAAATAAATTCACTTTTGATCTTGAGGTAAGTTCAGACTTACAGAAAAGCGCAAGAGTAGTGCATAGAAGTCACGTGGCCTGTGACTCGGGTTCACTAATTTTTCATGCTTCGCCACATTTGTCATTCTCTTTACATCTTGGTAACATTTGGAGTCATTTCAGACCAGGTCGTTCACTTTGTTCCTCTCTACATCTTAATACTTCAGCGTGCATCTTAGGAAAAGTGTTTTCCTACGTAACTCACACAGTTAGCAAATTCAGGAAATTTACACCAACAGAGTCTCTTACGTCTGCCTCAGGCCCATGTCCCAGTAGTGTCCCTCGTCTCCAGTGCCAGCTGTGGTTCAGAGCCAAATGTGGCATTCCATTCAGGCGGCATGCCCGTCACGTCTCCTGAACCTGGACTCGTTCTTAGCACTTCTTTGCTTCTCATTCCAGTGACATTTTGAGGACTACAGAACAGGTATTTGCAGACGGCTTCAGCTGGCTTTGCCCGACGTGTGCTTGCCATGCGAGTCGGGGCCAGCGCTCTCCGTGGAGTGCCGTCCGCGCCCTGCTTACCGCGCCCTGCTCCCGTGCACGCCCTGTCGCCCCGATCTCTGGGCTCCCCTTCGCCTTCTCTCAGACGTCCTTGGAGTTCAGCTTGCTGTTCTCTTTCCGGCTTCCTCAGGTGCATTCTCAGGTCACCAGCGTTGCACTCTTTCCCCTTTTAAAAATAGACGCATTCGAGTTCCCATGCATGGTGTTTTCGTTAGCGGTCAGTTCCAAACATTTCCTAATTACCATCACCATTTCTACTGTATCCATTTCCAATTACAACTGTGCTGCTTAATTTCCAAATGGTTGGGGACTTTCCTAGTCATATGTTGGAGTTGACTTTTATCTTAATTCCACTGTGGCCAGAGACCATACTTATTTTTAAAATTTTCGTCTTTGTAACATGTTGACCCTTGCTTTATGGTTCATCACATGAACAACATTAGTAAGTTTTCTGTGTGTATTTGTACATTTAGTTGTTGAGAGCGTTGCTCTGTATGTCGATGAGTCATATTTAATTGTCCAGTTCTAATCTTCTTCATTCATATTCAAAATTTGCATCTCTATTATATCAGTTACGAGAGACTGGCATTATCTCTAAACGTCATTATGGTTGTGTCTACTTTAAAGTGTGTCAGTTTTTGCTTTGTATATTTTTAGGGTGTGTTCTTAGATGGGAGTTTAGGATTATTAGCTTGCTATTGGGTTGACCTTTTATTGTCATTCAGTGTCTCTTTATCGCTAGTACTATTTCTTCTATGCAGGCTTATGATGATTAAATTTACTGAAATGATACCAGCTTCCTTTGATTAGTGTTTGCATGATATATCATTTTCATCCTTTCGTTTTTAAAAACTTTTATTTTGAAATAATTATAGATTCACAAGATGTTGCAGACAATACAGAGTCACCTAGGTACCCTTCACCCAGCCTCCCCCCCCAATGGTTACACCCTCAGTGAATATCAAACCAGGAAGCTGACGTTGGCGTGGGTGTGTGTAGTTCACTGTCATTTTATCACATGTAGGTGTGCGACCACCACCACGATCTAAATACGGAGCTGTCCGTCACCACAGAGGTCCCCTTCGTGCTGTTTTTTGTAGTCACATTCGCCCTCTCCCCCTGAAGCCCTAACTCCAACAGCCACCAGGCAGTGGCCAGCTCTATAGTTTGAACTTAGATAAGGTTACGTAAATGAACTATTCAATGCGTGATTTTTGATACCGGCCTCTTTCAATCCATGGTGCCCTCGACATCCATTTAGGCCGTTGTGTGTGTCGTTGCCAACCAGCGCCCGGTGCGGGCGGTACTGCTTAACTGGCCACCGGCCACAGGGCTTTCTGGTCATTTCCAGTGTGGGGAAGGTAGGTGTGACGCTGCGGGCCAGGTGTGACGCTGCGGGCCAGCCGTGCGCAGGTCTTGCCGCGTGTCCAGGGGCTATGTGCTAAGTATATGTTTTTTAAGGAATGCCGAGCTCTTACATGTTTTTTAAAACACAGATGAGAATATCCAAGTATATGTTTTTTTTAAACTGCCATTTTACGTTCCCACTGGCAGTATGTGACAGCTCCAGTGTCTCTCATTCTGGCCAGCCTTTGTCGTTATCTCTGTTTTTAACTGTAGCTGTTATTATCAACATGCGTGTAGTGGTGGCTTGTCATGGTCTTAATTTGCATTTCCAAGTGACTGGTGAGGTTACACATCTCATTTGCCATTCGCGTATCTTCTTCGGGAAATGTCTCTTCTGTCTGTTCCAGTTTGTAATTGGATTGGTGGCTTTTCCCTGTCGAGGTTTGGAAGCGCTTTACGCATTTTACTTTCGGGTCCTCTGTCAGGTAGGCGGTGCGCGGGGATTTTCTTTGACTCTGTGGCTCGTCTCTTCATCCTCTGGAAGGGTTTTTCACAGACCGAAAGTCTTTGATCTTGATGAAGGCCAATGAATTGCTTTTTTCTTTTGAGGATTGTACCTTTGGTCTTATTCAGGATTTTGTTTTTACCGAATGGAACATGGCCAGATTTTGGATTTCATTTGTAATGCATTCTTTTCCTAAGGAAGATATTAAGAATGTATTTGAAAATGTGGACGTTAACAGCAAAAACAGTCATGTTTGAGGGACATTAAAACAGCTCAGTAAAATACACTAGATGAGTGTATAAAGTTTTAGTAAATGGCAGTGGTGTGGAAAAGCTGACCGCGCCATCTCGGCAGGCCTCCCTCGGTCTAGATGGCAGCGTGGCACGTCGTCCTGCCATACGGATGCCAGCGGGCCCAAGACGTCGTCACTCTTGTTCTCTGGTGTCTGCTGTGCCAGAAAATGGTTATGAAATTAAAAACTACACCTTACGGAGCAGAGTGTACGTGTAGCAATTTGGACCGGTCTTACTGCCTTTATTTCTTACAGATTTTCAGTTTTGAATATTTGCTTCTTTTTAATATCATAAATACCAGGCATATAAAATTTGGTTTTATTAACATTAGACAATACATCAGAGCTAAGATACATAGAATTATTTGGTTTAATTGTAGGAGGAAAATGTCGATGAATATTTTAGTGAAGGTAGATAGCATGATTAATGAATGGTAAGTATTTCGGGCAGGTTGCAACTAATATTAATCAGTTGTTAATATTCCATTGTACCTCTATTCGTAGATTCTGTGAGTAGTAAGGCCTATTTGAAAATTCTTCTTCAGGGTAGGCTTTAATTTCTTCATGGTTTAAGAACCGCTTTCTCATTTTTCTTATTTGGCAAAAATTCCAGCTCCGACATATGTAAAACTTCTGTAGTCTGTCATCTAAAGCTTCGAATGTTCTGCATGTGCGTACCTGTGAAGCATGTCGTTCTGTGTAGTTCTGCAGTGGGGTGGGAGGGGGCGTCTTTCTCACGCGATTTACATTCCACTCTTATCAAAAATCAGTTCGTGCCTAGGAACTGGAGCCCTGATGGCGTTTGCACGAGGGAGGGGACTGTCAGGTGCCGGGTTCTTCCTGGTCTCAGTGGTCGCCACACGTTCAGTCGATGGGCAGTGCGTCTGGGCTGCAGGACCGGGCGAAAGCGCTGGTCCTTTACGAAGACCCAAGTGCTGTCTTGCTTTGCCTCGGGAACTAGAGGTACCTGTTGGATATAATGATCGTCTAGTTTGTTTCTGAAGGAGGCGCTCAATTTTGGGACTTATTTAATTATAGCTAGTTAAGATTTTAGTAAACGGGGTCTTGGTATATGAAGACCCTTTATTTGACGTTAGAATGTTAACTTGGAACATGGAAGCATTTGTGAAAAGCTGTTAATCCTAAAATATTTTGAGAAAAAATGTAACTTGTGCATTATTGGATTTAGGTTCAGCTCATGTAAGGCGACATGTAAGTGGGAAGGCGTCTTCTGTACAGCGACTCAGCAGTCGGGGCACGTGGTAGGTAAAGCCCTGGTTCTTTCTGAAGACTCTTCTTCAGTTCTCCCTCTCACTTGGGAGTATTTGCCAACGTACTTTACTCATATTACTTTGCCTCCAAATTGCCCTTAGATCTATTTTCCCCCTTAGCTCTGCAGCTCATCCAGGCTTACATGTACCTTCGTGGTTGCAAGGACCTTATCTGGGGGTTTATGCCCTTTATTCTTATCCTTAAAGTCACCCGCCTGCCTCCCGATCGTGTCTCACGCCTCGTGACCCGGGGGCAACACTGGTGGGGCATCAGGCTTTAAACCCGCAAGCCTGTGCTCACCTCATTCTGCGAACCACGTGATTTGCTTTTGGCTCCCCGACCGCTGCGCGATTCTGTCTTTACAGAAGAAAATGTTAGAAGTAACACTTACTTGTGAATGGTGATCAGTAGCAAAGTGTTATGAATAATTTAGTTATATCTTGGAAGTCTAGGAATCTGTGTTTTCTATACAGGATTTTACAGAAAAAGATGATAAACTGTTGAGTATGTTTTTAGCTCTTGGCATTTAGCTTAGAGTTCAGAGTACAAGGCTTTGGCAGTTAGTGCGAGGTCAGTTTCCTGTGCTGCTGACCTTGGTAATGATGTTGACGTTTTGTCCCAGCTGGTGTTTAGTGTTCACGTGACGCAAACAGTGGCTTTACATTTACAGAGCCTTTTGCTTGTGGAAGAATATGTTGACACCAACAAACACTCTGTAAAACCCACATTTCTTAAGTTTTATACTTTTTCAAACACTTATCTTTGCCTGTCTTCTGTTTCATCTCGGGTTTGTCTGACTTCTGTACAGCAAACCATCAGATTACCTAATTATATGTTTCAGAACAAAAATTCACGTCTGAACACACGACTGGAAGATTTTTGCTGCGTGTGAAATGCTTAAGGAAGCGTGCGCATATGCGGCCTGTGTCTTCACCTGCTGTACCTGTGTGCACTGTGCTGTGCACCTGCCAGCCTGCTCAGGAGCTGTCCCTGTGATGAGAATACTCTAGATCTGTCACACCCAGTGTGGCACCACTAGCCCAAGGGTTACTGGGTGTTGGAATGTGGCTCATGTGACCGAGGGCCTGAACCTTTTATTTCATGTACTCTTAATTCACATTGAAACGACCACCAGCGCCAGCGGCTGCTCCGTTGGACAGCCTGTTGCAGTTAGCGCTGTACGGTTGGAGACGTCTGAATGCGACACCAGGAGGCAGGACAGTGACTGCAGAGCGCCTCGCGTGCGTCCTCTCTGGCCGGCTCTGTGCTAAGGGCTCGCAGCGTGCGAGCTAAGAGGTCGATGCTTTTCCAGATGAGGACACACACACTGGGCCCGGGACCCCAGGCCACTTGCTGGGAGCCATCTTGGGGAACATGACCTTGAAATCCGTGTTTCTCGGTCGAGCCTTGCCGCACGCTCACACACTGTCCGTTATTTTTGTCATCCGTCGAGTGGCTGCTGTGCTGTGTACAAGGCCAGGAACAAGCAGGTGTGGAAGTGAGCGGAAGCCGGCCCTGTGTTGAGTGCGGTGGGACAGACGCCGGCTCCGGTGTCCGCTCACTGTGACCCTGGCGAATCCTCTCGAATGAGCCGCTCGCCTTGCTGGCCTGGTTTTCTCCCTTGTAAGATGTGCAGGTCGGTGTGCACGCAGATCGCGCAGCTGCAGGTGTCTGAGACTGGGCCTGCATATCAGTTTCAGGAAGGGTCTGCTCATGCTCAGAGCTCGTATGGCGTGACG
Organism: Pteropus medius; assembly: GCF_902729225.1. NCBI lineage: Eukaryota > Metazoa > Chordata > Mammalia > Chiroptera > Pteropodidae > Pteropus > Pteropus medius. Next base: position 620,356 of record NW_024340849.1, on the reverse strand, counting down.
TGACGGTGACGTGGGCTGCACTAGGAGCCCGTGTGGTAGCCCGGTGGAAGAGTGGCCCGCAGAGCTGCCGTTGGGAGGAGGCAGGGGGGCGCGCTCCCGAGCTCCAGGCGGTGGAGGTCGTGACCCCCCAGGAGGGGCCCGTGCTGCACACGTGGTCTGCGTGGCAGCGGCCAGGGGGAGGCCAGGGCCAGAGTTCTCGTGAGGGGTCCAGGCGCACAGCACAGCTACCGCTGGGCGGGGAACAGTCACCGAAGTGGACGGTGTTTTATTCAAAGCCTTATTTAATTTTTGTTTAATGCGAGCATCGACAAGATCAATATTGCCAACATTTTACTGAACTCTGCTCGGCTGGTCCCTTCCCACCAGGAGCCTCAGGAGTGACCTTGGAAGCCGCCTGTCAAGACACAGTTACACGAGTCCCTGGCATCTTAGGTCACATTCGAATTTCTATAACTGCCCTTTTTAAGAAACCCCTACAGATTCACGTTAGATATGCTATCAGTGCCTGGTAAATGTGGAAGCAGTCATTATTGCCTATAAATATGTAGAATTAATTTAAAAACTTAGAAAGCATACAATGTGTACCTTTTGTTTCATGCAGTTGCTGTGATTGGCTGATAAATGTCTGTCAGAGGAAGAGAGAGCTGAGAGCTCGCACTGTATGGCTTGGGCATCCTGAGAAGTGCGAAGAAAAACATCCTAGAAATATCATCAAAAATCAAAAATACAATGTGTTTACCTTTATACCTGGGGTAAGACTATTTTTAAACAGTTGCATATCAGAGATTGCTTACTTCCTTTGCTTTCATTGTTCTTTTTAGTTCTTAAATTTTTTCTCTTGTTAATTGTGTCATATCCAAAATCAGTGTCTTTTTTGCTTTTGAACCATTTGTGTTTCAAATTATTAAATCCATATACATTTTTAATGTAGATATCATAGTGTTCAACTGAAGAAAACTTAGTTTGATTATTGCCTTCAGTTCTAGATAAAAGTCATACTTATATTATAGAAATAATCAAGTAAAGTAAAATTATTAGAAAGTAAGTCATAAATTTTATTTGCCTGGAAATTTGTGTGGAGTGCAAAATGAAAGAAATGCCTAAAGCTTGCCAAGGAACTTCATAATTAAAGTAAAATTTTTAATTTTACTTTAATGTGAGTCAGTAACAAAATGCCTGTTAGGATTTCTGGCTATCTTTTTTACTTCACATTATAAATTTCACACCTGTTATATTGTTATACCACGAGTTCTCTTTAATTAGGTATTATCGTTATTTTAAATCTGAATTTTAAATATTTTACTATTTTTTGTTGCTAGTGATATTTCTGGTTTAAATTACAAAACTGAGTTCATGTGTATTCAGAATAGTTGAATAAGATTTGCTTTTTGTGCATCATTCCCTATTTTGATAACTGACTTATCTTTCTGAGGCAAAAGGAATCTGATACTGACTATATTTTTATATCAAACTTATCGACATGTTCTAGGTATTAGCTCTTGTGCTATTTTGCAAGAAAATCTCTTGATTCTGTGACATGAGGGCTACTTTATCTTTCATGTTTTCACTGACTTTCTTTAGGGCATTGATTACCTCCCACTGCCCATCCCACCCATCCAGGAGTTGGCAAGTGCTTAATATGTGCTGTGATCCTTTATTAAAACACAAATCCGACAGCTTCGATTAAAAAAACTGATCTTTTGTAAGGACAATAAAATGTAAATTGTCTTTTAGGCAGATAAATATTCTTATCTTTATTGACCGGTTACTCTTTTCTCTCTGGTTTAAATTATTAAATACTCACAGATTGGCTAAGCATTGTACATGTCCCTAAAGGTCACAAAGTTCGTTCAGTAGACAATGAAGTATTGATTACAGTGCTTCAGAGCCAACGTCGCAGCTTGACTGTGATCAGTAAATCCACAGCCCGGTGAGGCCTGGAAATACCTGTTGATGTGTCAGTGCAACTGTTACCGTGCGAATGATTTTCTCCTTAGATTGTCTCTTAAATTAGTCTTTTCATCTAAAATGTAGTATTTTAGAAACATTTGGTAATTGCACAGTAGGAATTCTATGCCATTTTTAGCATGAATGGCAATTTCTGAATTGCTAATAGATATAATTTATGCTAACTGAGATTTTAAAGAAATCACTGAGGAGAAAGAGAGCTTTCTCTCCTGCTGAGATTATTTATGAAATGATTCAAAACATTTTTAGAGAGCAAGTGCACGATTATGAACATAACCGTGTATCAATGTAACCGATTTTTCAGTCACACACGACTGTACGATGATGCAGATAACTTCATTATATAAAAATGGTGGTTCCAGGCTCTTTTAATCAACAGCAGGTTCTTAACCCATTGCTCTGCTCGGTTAAAGTCACCGTGCCTTCCAAGTTTCATAAAACATGGCATCCAAGGAGATGTGGGTTTGCAAGTTGCAAGTTTGTGGCGTTTCGTTGTGATTGTACAGAGTGCTATGTGAGGAATTATTCTCATCTATAAATATAACTTTTGTTCCATCTTGATTTTCAGATTCAGTTGAATTAAGTTGATTCACTTTCATTCCGTTTCTTAAATCTCAATTTGAGAATTCTTAAATCTCAATTTGAGAATTCTCAAATTGAGATTTAAGAAATGGAACAAAAGTGAATATGTATGGGTGGCTGTCTTCCTGAAAATCCACATGTGTAATTTACACATCTTTATATTTATCATTTCTCACACTTTAAGGAAATTAAATACAGGTGATGAGGGCAGTTTTAGGGGAAGTAAGAGATATGTGAATGTTTTGCTTGTTTCTCAGTCATTGTAAAGCTGCCCAAATATCTACATTCAGAAAACGTGGCTATCATGTTTTCTTTTTTACCATTTCGTAAATATGAGGTTAACACGACTTTTCCGTTACGAGACTTTCTGAGCTGTTGTCAGAAGACACGTTTGTGTGCGTGCTTGCCAGCTGGGGGCTTTGCTGCCTTATTTGCTCAGATGTGCGCACAAAGATCCATAGACTAGACGGTGAGTGTGGAAGCTGCAAAATTACATACAAGAAAATCAAAAGCTTTTAGGAGACACTTTTAATGTAGTTGAACTTTCTAATTGTCTTTTTTTCCTTTTTAGGTTTTATATGAACAATTCAAGTTTTTCTTGAACCTCTATTTTCTGGTAGTCTCCTGCTCACAGTTCGTACCAGCATTGAAAATAGGCTATCTCTACACCTACTGGGCTCCTCTGGTAAAAGAAAAGATTTTTGAAATTAAATATTTAGAGTATAGTTTTAAGACTTGAAATGGTTAATAGACAAATTGATCAGATTCTTAAAATGTGATATCGTTGCTCTGTATCATTGAACTTTTGTTAAAGGATTTGACAGCGTCTGTCGCTTAAGCCCCTCACAGACGCGCCCCCTGCTGGTGGGGTTCCGGCGGCCTCTGCGGGGCCCTGTGCACCTGCCCGAGTGGCAGGCCTGTCCCCCACCCAGGTCCCCACCGTGGCCACAGAGCCACTTGGAATCCAGGGGGTCTGCTTGATATGTTATTCTCTTGACACCTTTGGCTGACGGTGACCGTGCTGAAATAGCACAGTGAAGCCCGGACAGTTCCTGGTGGACAGCTCAGTGCGTACAACTTGTTGAAAGGCAAATGATACTTATCACCTGATACTTCCATTTTAGGCACGTGCTGCCTTGCTAATCGTCTCATGCTGTTTGCTGGTTGTTTTTATCGATTCTCAGCTCATACAAAGGCACGCCCTTGTCCCCTCTCCTAGAAGAGCGTGTGGTCCTTTGGTCTGCTCGAGGGCGGTCGGCCCCGTGCGGAGCCGGCCAGGGCTCAGGCGCCTGCCGGCGCGCCCTTGGAGCCGGGGTCTGCCGCAGGGAACCGGAGACGGGCTAGGAGTCAGCTTGGCGGGACAGGAGGAGCCAGCCCTCCTGTCCCCGTTCACATGGATGCGGCTGCAGGGGCGTGAGCGGTGAGCGTCCCCGTGCAGGTCACACATGCAGACCCGAGACTGGGCGCGGCGCTGACCGTGTCCGCGGTGGCCCTCACCTGCTCTCTGGTAGACGGCCATCTGCAGCATGGGAGGGTGGTTTGGTCGTCTTTACTGGAAGCCTGAAAATGGATGCGAGGAATTTATCCTGAAGAAATAACGGGTCACAAAGTCTGAAGAACGTCTACTTTATTTTTGATGTAAAACTTCTTTAAAAGTCAGCTGTCTAACAACGGATCATTTATGCTCTGTGGCATGCATATGTTGGACTGCCATGTTCCGTGTAGCTTTAAAAATGAAGTTTAGAAAAAGTATTTAATAACGTTAAAGGTACATCTGTTAGAATGATTGGGAAAAGGGGGTTGAAACATGGATAGGATGGGGTCCACATTCTGACCCGCCAGGAGCGAGCTGTCTGTGCCCAGCGCTGGCACCGCAGCGACTGAGACGGGTGTGCTTTCCCGGCCGAGCCCAGGCATGGGACAGAGGACGCAGACAGGGCCACAGCGCCCGGCAGCCATCCCAGAGCTGCGAACAGGAAGGCGAAGAGTCGGGTAGGGGCAGCGAGAGGGCTGGGGCTGCTTTAGAGCAATGGCCCTTCTTAGGGGTGGCATCGAATGACATCTGAGTGACAGGAGAGAGGGGTGCGCTATGTACAGAACAGGGAGAAGTGTATTACAGGCGGAGGGGAAGCGGCGGCCAGAGGTCTTAGAGCTACAGGATACGTGGTGTGCGTGCGCGGGGACCGTGGTCGGCCGGGCTGGGGCAGCTCCTCCGGCGCACGCTCTGCCATCGCCCCGAGTTGGCCAGGGAGCCCTGGGTTTGAGTGGCTGGTGCGCGCCCCGCAAAGAACACCGGGGCTTCCGCCGCAGCTTTAGAAGTGGGGGTTAGAGCCGGGAAGCCGCGGGGGGCGAGTCTTTCCTCCTCCTGCCCGCTCATCTTCCTTCCCGCTGGCGGTGACCTTCGTCCTGAATTTGAGATTATCATTGCTCTGTATCTCTTAATAATTTTAGTATTTGTATCAATAAACAATATACAATATTGTTTTGCATGATTTAAGAAATTTATATAAAGATTGTCTTTTTCTGTGTCTCTTTTTGCAACATGCATTTTTTTAGCTTAATGTTGGTTTATAAAATTGCTCCATTTTGACTCACATATCTAGTTCATTCATTTTTCACTTCTCTGAAGTATTTTTTTTTCTGAATCTGTCAGTTACTTGTCCATCCTCCTGGGAAAGGAGATTTTTAGGTTATTTCTAATGTTTCACAAATACAGACTTTGCTGTAACGATTAGTCTGAATGTACTTTACTTTTTATGTACATGCGCCGGGAATTCTACGGGCTGTGTGTGCGCCAGAAGTCGCGTTTAAAAAGAGCTGTTTATTTTTTCCACTTTGTAAACAAAGGAGGTATTCTTCCGCAGGGATTTCTCCGGAAGCCTCTGGCTCGTGCTCTTTCCCTCCCTGTGTATTTTAACCGCGGTCCCATGTCCAGGGCCCGGCCGGGCGCGTGACCTTCACGCACACACACTTAAGGTTTTGACGTCATTCTCTGCTCGTTCTCTAAGGTTTCGTAAGGTTGCTTAAGCAAAAAGAATCAGTTAGCATTTTCGTATTTCTCCTAGGCAAAAACCTGCCAGTGAGGCATAAAACCATTATTTTACAGCTGGCAGTTATAAGATCTAATGTCTGATGTCCACTAATTTTAAAGAAAAAAAGTTACTTCAGAGTTATTCCCTCTGCTCTCTAACTGAACTTGGGATGCTTCTGAAAACAGTGATAGCTTAATTAGTAATCTTTCTGTTTCAGATATTCCTGGCAATGTTATTTACTAGCTTCAGCTCTGAACTAATTTCTGCTCTATTTTTCCATATCTTAGAAGTGTAAACTGAAAATAAGGTGATTTCATTACGCTGTCCTGTCGGAATGAGACTGCCTTGCATACTGTTCAGCTTTCAGAGCAGCTCTTTGAGGCAGAGCTAGCGTCATCAGAGTAACAAAGCGACTGTCCAGCTTCTGTCGTGATGGGCAAGGCGCCGTAGGGCTGTCCATGCAGAAGGTTTTTAGGTGAAGAAAATACGAATTTATAACTCCGCCTCTGCCATATGAAATGTCTTCCTGGTACTTGGTCAATGCATGGTTGAAAACCGGATGGGCTGTGCGGGGGCGGGGGGAAGCCATCTCTGGGGACCCTGCCTGTCAGTCTGGCTTTGCAGCCCTCCCTTCTCTCCGCCCTTCCCGGTGCATCTCTGCATTGGAGGCGTGGGCGCGGCGTGAAAAGGAGAAACGAAATCCGTTCCTTGGACCCCCACCATCCAGAGACTCGCCAGAGTTCCGTGTTCTCTTTGGGTCTCGCCTTTATCTGTGCGTTAGAGCTAAAGGTACACACCTGCTAAGGGCGTCGTGACAGTGAAGAAGTAACTCATTTAAAGTACACAGGAAAGTGGCCAGCACGTAATAATTCTTCAAAGGGGAACTGATACTATAATGTATCGGTAGAATTTACTCTCTTTTTACAAAAATAGACACTGCTCTGGCACGCACTCCACACGGCTCCTGCGTTATCTGGAGAAATAGGAAATAGGAGGAAAGAATTCCACTCTGACATGAGCTGTGGTCGTGGGCAGTGCGCAGGCACGTGAGGCGTTCCTGTCGTGCAGTCCGACTAACAGATCGGCACAAATGCTGTTACTTGCAGGGCAACAGCGTGGCGCTGTGGCGCTCCTGCTCAGCTTTGGTTTTTCCGGTGGCAGCGCTGTCGCCTGGGGGCGTGGGAGGCTCGCCCTGAACCAGCACGGTGCTGGGACACGCGCAGGCCTTGGAGACCCGGACTCTAAGGCAGAGGCCCATCGTGTAGACTCCGGCCTCACCTCTCCCTCAACCTGCTTCGTGTCTCGAGGCTGGCTGTTGGGCGGTGTCTCGGAATGGCTGTGCTGGTGACTGTCCCGCACACCTGTCAGGTACTCAGAGAAGCCGCAGGCGGGAGTGTGGCCGGGGCGTCCTGTCTGCGGCCAGGGCTCTGCTTCCTCCCTGGGCCGTTCACCTCTCATTTTCAGAAGCCGCGCTCTGTTCCTCCTTGGCATGTTGTCACCACTGTGGCTGCACCAGAGGCGGGGCTGATTTTCACTCCTCGAATTGTTGGAAGCGCTAGGAACTAGCACATTTTTGTGGTTTTATCGTAGCGTAATGAATTCACAGTAGGTCTAAAGGGCTGAAATTTAGATTCGCCTGGAGAGTTTGAGTAACATGTATCTAAGTCCGGGGCTGTTCCCTGGAGACTAGACACGTTTCAGAGAGGGCCCGAACAGTCTGCACTGCAGGAAACCCACCCGGTGGTGACGAGGCATTCGCCTCATGGGAGACCATTCCTTTAAAAGTCCCGTCTTCAGTATGGAAGTAACACATTTGGAAATCATTCTCCTCTTGTCTCTCAAAGTGGATCGTTCACAAATGGAATTCCAAGCAGTTGTCGTCTGTGGTGAGCGCGTCTGTGGCAGGTGCTGCTCTGCTGCAGGAGGGTGGCTGCGTGGGGCTGTGTTTTCTGCATTTGTAGATGCATTGTTCACGTTACTGCAGTTGAGCTGTGACTCACAAGCCGCTTGTCTGTTTAAAGTAGTGCTGTCTTCCCCCCCAAGACTATGACTAAAATAATAATGATGTGCTTTTAAATCAGTGGTGTCTTTGAATTAAGGAAATACAGTATTTCGTCATATGTCTGTACCATGCATTTCACACTTGCAGACATGTAGGTTATGTCCAGTTTTTCAAATTCACTGTTGGGATTCTTGATTTTTTCTTTAGGATATGTTTCTAGAAATGAAGCTACTTGGTTAAACTGTGTATATTTTAAGGCTTTTGAGAATACTAAATTTTTTTTTTTTGTATCTGGTGCTTTGGATTTTCATTTTTTGTCTTACCTTTGCTAACTCTAGTTCTAATAAAATAATGAATTTACACTCAAGTAAGAGTACTTACGTGCTCCCAGCCACTGGGTTTTGATGACCACTTTATCCGTTACTGCTTCGTCCCAGCTCTGGGAAACCTGCCGTAAGTGCCCCGAGCACACGCTTCCTTCTCTCTAGCCTGGAGGTGTTTGCTTGGCACGTGGAAATCTCTCGTTCTGAAACGTTGGTGCTTCGCACGGCCAACGTGCTTTAATGCTGAGCCTGGCACTGTCCCCTGGGATCGGGAACAGGATGCCGTCCTGGTGGGAAGGGCAGGAGCCGTCTCTGCTGGCAGGTGACATATGGTCTGGTGTGTAGGAAAATTTGAGGAGCCCCCCCTCCCCCCCCACACACAGAGATATTGGACCTAATAAGTGAGTCAGGTTGTAGGGCACACGATAAACTCACAGAATCATTCGTATTCATTCACTAGCAATGACCACCAGAAAATAAAATTAGGGTAACAGTTCTGTTCATGATAGCATCAAAAAAGAAAAAATAGGAAGAGAGTTAGCTAAAGTGCAAGATGGCATGTTGAAAACCATAAAACACTTTTGAAAAAAAAATTAAGGTCTAAATAAATGGAAAGCCATTTGATGTTCGAGAATCGAGACTTGGCCTCGTTGCAGCCCGGCGCGGCCCCCTCCAAATCCCAGCTGGCTCCCTGCAGGCGGGCACGCGGGCCCTGAAGTTCCTGGGAAGACGCAGGGACACAGAGCAGCTGTACAACCCAGAAAAGTAGGTGGAAGATGGAGGACTCCTGCTCCTCCGTTTCCAAACCTCGTACCAAGCTGCTCCGATCAAGACGGCGTGGTGCGGGCAGAAGGGTGGACATGTAGGCCAGAGACGCAGCCGGGAGGCCGGAAATGGACCGTACGTTTATGACACACTGGTTTTTGGCGGGGCTGCCGAAATACGTCAATGGAGAAAGAATAGTATTTTCGACAACTGGGTAGCTCCATGCGAAAGAGCGAGTTGGACCCTACCATATACCACGTGGAAAAAGTAACTCAAAATGGGTTAAACCCAAACGGAGACCTGAAACTCTCAGCCTCCTGGAAAAGAACGCAGAGGTGAATCTGTGCGACCTCGGCCACGAAAAGCCCAAGCGACAAAAGAAAACGTGAAGTAAATTTTTTATCTAAATTATTGGACTTCATCTAAATTAAAACTTTTGTGCATCAGAGGACACCATCAAGAAAGTAAAATGATAACCAAGAATGAGAGAAAGCATTTGTAACGACGTATTTGTAAGTCATCTCTGACAAGGTGCTTGTATCCAGAATAACATATAGCGTTCTTAAAACTTAACCGTTTTAAGTGGGCATAAAACCCAGTTAAAAAGTCGATGTAAGATCTGAATACATATTTTTCTAAAGAAGGTAGGCAGGTGGCCATAAGCACATGGAAAGAGGTGCCACTTTGGGGAGCAGTCTGGCATTGCATCAATGCTGAATGAACAGCGAGCGCCCACCCCGAAGAAGCAGGCCCGTGGAGGCAGACGGCCCGGGGGAGGTTGCTGGGGCCGGGGCGGGAGGGAGTGGCGGGTGGCCAGTGTTGGGGATGGGGTTTCTTTTTGGGGTGATGAAAATATTCTAAAATTGGATGGTAATGATGATGGCACAACTCCGAACTACTAGACAAATGAATTGTATACGTTGAGGGTGAACTTTATGGCACATGAATTACATCTCAACAAAACCATTATTTTTTAGAGTGTGCTAAAAGACCCAGGCGTGGGGGTCCAAGTGCCTCGGCCGCGGCCGCGGGCCGCGGTGGGGCACGTGGGCTCGGTGCCCGCACCCTCTTCATGGCTGGAGCCGGGGGCCCGCTGGTGATGGCTCCTTGCTCAGCGGTTCCCGGATGGCTTTAGGGTGCTTAGACCGGTGCTCTCTGCAGCCCTGGGATTCCTTGGTGAAGACCGGATGGGGTGCGTCTCGGGGTTCGGGGACTAGGGTGGTGCCGGCGCTGGGGTAGAGGCCGCGAGGGGTGGGCGGCTGGGCGGAGAGCTGGTGGCTCTGGAGCTCGAGCTTGCAGCGGGGCCATCGAGGGCTCATGCCGTGACTCGGGGGGCCTGGCCCCGGAGGAGGGTTCTGTAGCCGAGGACGGTGCGGTGACGCATGGACGAGGCTGGGCGGGAGAGCGACGGAGCGGTGGGAGCTGAGCGCGGCCGGGGCCGGGCCCCCCGAGTCGGCGAACACGGTCGCAGTCAGTGACCGGCCACTAATGCGAGGGCCAGAGAGGAGTCGTGACATGACTCCCTGCTGGTGGCCGTGGCTCGAGGGTCACAGCTGTGCTGGCCAGCGGGTGAGTGGAGCCCTGGGCCTCGGGGTCTGAGGGGATCTCACACCGGCGTTCAGGGGTGACGGCGTAAGGGGGAGCGCGTTCCCCTAGTGGCCCACTCGCTGTAGCGCGTTGGTTATTCAGGGACAATTATTGTCTTTTCCATGGAAATTCACTCACAAAGTAGATGGCGCACGGGTGTCAGTAACAAGGAGCCTGCTGAAGAGAGCTCTGGTGAATCACAGGGAGATGGACTTGAAGAATGTTCACGGAACGTGAGTCAGGAAATACATACGTAGCTGTTAGGAGATGTGTGTTGGCCACGTCAGTGGTCTAACAGTTCACAGCAGACGACAGGAACGGGAAACTTTTGTGTAAATAGTGTCATGTTAACCTGTTCGGCCTCTAACAATAGAGGAAAAGAGCTCTGCTCTCGAGTGCAGCTGCCCGACTCCGCACCGTGTAAGAAAATGGGTCAGCGCCAGTGTCGTGTCCGGCACTGCTTTGTGTCCCTCACTGCTCTCATTCCCCCAGCACTAAGATTCGAGGGCAGAAATGAGGTTCCTGTGCCAGTCTCGTTAACTCGATGTTTGAACGTCTGACTGTCCGTATCTGATTCGTGGGCCTGTGGAAGATCGCTCATTTTTCTTAGGGTCACTGGTGTTTTCTGATGTGCAGCTTGAAGTACATATTATGATTCGAATTTTAAAAATTGTCTTGGGTATAGTAAGAATTGTAAATCTTTTACTACGTATTACATTTTATAGTATTTTGTTGTCGCTTTTCATCGTCGTTTTGTTTTTATTTATTTTATGTTTTAGAAGCAATACACAGCTGACCCCTGAACAACACAGGGCTTAGGGCCCCACGCAGTCCAAAACCCGCATGTAACTTTTGACTCCCCCAAAACTTAGGGGACCTAAGTTTCCATGGGGAATGGGTTCCAGGACCCCCCGCAGATACCAAAGTCCACGGATGCTCAAGCTCCTTCTTTAAAGTGGTGTGGATCAATGCGCAGTCGGGCCCCCTGCATCTGCAGATGCCCCTCTGCCCCCCACCCCAGCAAACTGAAAGTAATACAGGTGTTCACTGAAGAAGCATCTGTGGGTGAGTGGATCCTGCGCAGGTCACACCCTGTTGTTTAAGGGTCAGCTGTAAATCAAGGGAAGAAAATAAGACTAAATCGTAAAAGCATTTTCCTTACTTTTTTGTTAAAGTGAACTTTTCTCAAATACCTTATTTCATTTTGTTTTATAGGGATTTGTCTTGGCCGTTACTATCACGAGAGAAGCAATCGATGAATTCCGGCGTTTTCAGCGAGACAAGGAAGTGAATTCACAACTATACAGCAAGCTTACAGTAAGAGGTTAGCAAGACACTTTTCATCCTGTTTATCATGTGTTTAATGCAGTCAGTATTTTAGAATTGATATAAGTGAAAGAAAACATGTCTTAATTCTGTTATTGAAAATAGTATTATGTGATTGCATGTAGTATCTAATTTTCTAATAATAAAAGAATGTATGGAATTTCAGGATAGAATTTTATTCTCAGATACTTCGACATATGTTTGTGTGAATTAAATATATAAACGCACCTAAACACACACACGCGTACAAACATGTACACATATATTAATAATTATATAACGTCTGTCACAGTTCATGTATAACACATGTGTACTTAGACACACGTGAAACCCACCTGGGCACGCACATTTTCTGTGAAGCATCGTGTCACCGCATTTAAATCTCTCCTTGCATTATACTTGAAACACGATCATAAGGTTAGACCTCTAGTACCATAACCACACATAAGTCAAGGGCTTTGTGCACCTAAAATGAGTGTCATGATCCCAGGTGCTCACTGGTGTGCGGTGTTTTCCTTGACCTTCATGCAGGGCTCCCCGCTTGCTTAATTTAAAGGGCTCGTTTATTTGGTTTCTCAGTCTTAGTAGCAAAGTAGTGTTTTAGAACAGAATCGAGTGAAGCTATCGCAGATGGGCATTTTGACAGCGGAGAAGTGACGGGGAAGACACTGAAGAACCAAGGGGGTGTTCGCGATACCTCGACGCCTGCTTAACGCGAAGGAGTTTGGAGTGGCTCTGTGTCTTCTATTTGCATATGGACGTCTGTACGTTTGCATTGTTTATTTGAAATAATCCTGTCCAAAAAAATTCTGTTTACAGCTTATTGGGATATATTTCACATAACATAAAATTCATCCATTTAGAGTATACAGTTCAGTGGTTTTTGGTGTATTCACAGTTCTGAAGCCATCACCACCATAATCTTAGAACACCTTTAACATCCTAGAAAGAAAGCATGAATATGTATATATATCGACAGTCACTCTCCATTCTTGCTCCATCTCTGCGGATCTGCCTCTTCTGGACGTTCCGTGTAAATGGAGTGGCGCAGTGCGCGTCTTTTGTCTTTCACTCGGTGAAGTGTTTTCAGGGTCCGTCCGCGTTGCGGCCGCATCAGTGCTCGCTTGCCTTTTAGTGCCCGACCGTCTCCCAGCGTGTGATACGCCGGCTTCTTTTTGCCCACTCGTCAGTGGGTAGACGTGTGGGCTGTTTCCACTTTTAGGCCATTGTAAATAATGCTGTTGTGAACATTGACGTGTCAGTTTAATTTCTTTTGTACATCTTCCTGAGAGTGAACTTGCTAGATTATGTGGTAACTGTGGTTTTCATGAACTGCCAGACTGTTCCGTAATTGGCCGCACCATTTTACATTCTCACCAGCAGTGTGTGAGGGCTCCAGCTTCTCCACACCCTCGTCAGCACTTCGCATTGTCTCTTTCTGGCTGTAGCCATCCCGGTAGGTGTGGGGTAGTATCTCACTGAGACTAGATTTGCATTTCCATCACGACTGATGGTGTTGAGCATCTTATGTGCTTACTGGCCTTCTGTATGTCTTCTTCACAGAAATGTTTATTCAGATTCTTTGTCTACTTTTTAACTGGGTTATTCTTTAATCGTGGAGTTGTAAGAAGTTCTTTTTATAGTCCAGATTTAAGTTCCTTGCCCGATATATGGTTTGGAAATATTTTGTCTCATTCTATGGGTTGTATTTTTTCTTTCTTCATGGTGTCTTCTGATGCACAAAAGTTTTTAATTTTGATGAAGTTCAACTCACCTATGTTTTCTTTTGTTGCTCGTGCTTTTGGGGTTTTATCTAAGAAACAATTTGCTAAACCAAGATTACAAAGATTTACTTCTATTTTTTTTTCTAGTTTTCTAGTTTTAGTTCTTACATTCAGATTTGTGATCTGTTTTCATTTCATATCTTGTGTTTGGTGAGTCCACATTCTTTTGCACATGACTTATCAAGTTGTCCCAGCACCATTTGTTGAAAAGATTATTCTCAACTGAATTGAAAAATTAATTATTAAAAAGCTTTGAGGCTTAAAGTATGGCATGTTAGAGGAAGGGTGTGTTGCAGAGAAGGTTAGCTTTAGTTTTGCAAGAAAGAATCCCCCTAATGGCCAGGTAACTTCGGTTTGCCTTTTTTAGGATATAGTAAAGATCTGGCTTATTCAAAAAATTATTTTAATTGTGGTATTTGGGCAGAGCAGAGAATTGTTTCTGTGCATCAATCGTATCATTCAAAAATACGCGGTGTAGTGATGTCAGCAGAAATGGCAGAGCAGGCAGCTCCACGTGCCCTGTTTGCCACAAAAACACTGAGAAATCGAGCAGAACCTGAGAACTGATGTCATCAGAACTCCGGAAAGCAGTCAGAGGTTTATAGCACCCGAGTGACAGTGAATCCAGGAAGAGGCCACCTAGAAGTAGTGGGAAAGCTCTTCGGTGTGTCCCCTGCCCTTGTTCCACGCCTCCCCAGCATGGCGCCCATCTCTGCAGGGGGCGAGGAGGACGCACTTGCAGCGCATCGTGTCCCTCTGTCTGACCCGTCTCAGGGCTGCTTGAACGATGGACCCAAGACCCTCGGCTTCCTCCCACCTAGCTTGGAACTCACACAGGGCAGAGAAGCCGAAAAGCAGCGGGCCTTCCTCACGTGTGTGTGAGGCTAAGGACCAGTCAAGACATGCGACCGAGTATTAAGTGCCAGACAGAAAAAGTTGGGGAGAGAATTTCTTGGGAAAATTAGGGCACTCAAAAGTGCCCATGTTTACTGGGGAATGGTGAAAGCCACTTTCAAGGCCGGAGCCGGACGCATGCTCAGGGAAGACCAGAGAAGGTCTTTTGCCTCTGGCCAATCGCCAAGCTCAGTGTAAGAAGCGAAGACCGAGGCAGAGCTGAAAACAGCCTGGCTAAGTGCTGGAGGCCCCAGCACAGGGCCAGTCTGCAAGGCCTGAGACAGGCTGGCCTTCCTCCCCCCGCTTTCGTCCACTGTCCCTCTCCGCCTCTGACCCCTCTGTCCCCCTCTCTCCCCCTCTCCCCCTGTCTCCTTCTCTGTTCCTCTCTCACCCCCTCTCTACCCCTCTCTTCCCTTCCCCTCACCTGCAAGGAAATCTTTTTCGGAGATGTGTGACAGAGAATATACACTTGACAAAATGAGCGTGGAAAAATTACCAAACATATATGGCCACAGCATATACCAAGAAACAAAGTGTGGCCCATTCACAGAAGACATTAGGAACAACTATTTCTGAGGACTTACTCGACAAGGGCTAAATCAACTGCCTTAAATATGTTCAAGGAGCTAAAGGAAACATCGCTAAATGACATCAGGAGAATGATGCAGTAATGTATAGGGAATGTCGATGAGAACATAGAAATTATTAGAAAGAAACAAAAAGGAAATGCTGGAGCTGAAAAGTAAAATAAAAGAAAAAAGAGCGTTTCACTGTCAGATTAGAGTAAGGGGAAGAAACAGTCAGTAAACTTGAACTTCGGTCCCACGAAATTATCCAGTCTTGGAGCAGAAAGAGGAACGAAGAAAAGTAGATGGCTCCTGGGAGACCCGTGTGGCAGCCTCAGGCATTCTGATGTGCACACAGTGGACTCCGAGCAGGGGAGGAGTAATGGCCGTCAACATCCCCAACTTGATGAAAGACGTGAATCTCCACATTTCGGAAGCTCAGTCAGTGCTTGGAAGGACAGATGCAAGGAGAGCCACGTGGAGTGCGTCGTGGCTGCTGTGTTGCACCCTGAGGACCAGGAAGACACCCTGAGAGCAGCCACTCGCCACACACGAGGGGTCTCCGATCAGATGATGAGGAAGTAGCAGGCGGAACACAATGGGGTGACATTTTAAAAATGGTCAAAGAAAAACCACCGATCACGAATACTATATGCAGTAAAACTGTCATTCAAAAATGAAGGAGAAGTGATGATATTCTCAGATAAATTTAGAATTCGAACAAATGCACACACACCCATGTTTGTTGCCGCACTATCTACAATCACCAAAAGGTGGTAACTCGAACATCCACCAGTGGGTGAATGGGTAAACGAAATTTTGCTGTCTTCATACATGGCATATTATTCAACCGTAACATTTAATGAAATACTAACACATGTTATAACGTGGATGAACCTTGAAAATACACTGTATGAAAGAAGCTAGACACAAAAGGTCATATACTGTATGATTTTATTTACACAGAATACACAGAATGGGCAGAGCGGTAGGGGCAGAATGTGGACTGTGGTTGCCACGGCCTGGGGGAGCAGGCGACGGGAGCAGCTGCCGAGGGGTCTGGGGTTTCCTTTTGTGGTGCAGAAAGTGTTCTGGAACTGGGTGGACTTGGTCACACGACGCTGCGAATGTACTAAGTGCCACTGAATTATTCACTTTAAAGTGGCTGGTATTATGTTATGTCAGTTTCACCTAGAAATAGTATACAGTGTTGAGGAAGATGTGTTAGTGCTTTTTACATTTGTGATATTTGAACTCAAAGTACTTTAAAAATAATTTTTAGTAGTTTATTTCTTATGCTAAAGGGAATTTACCTTTTAAAAAAAAAAAAACGGTCATCATTGCTGGTGACCTATGGAGTGGACGTTTCCCTTGGGGAGGATGGTAATGATCTCTGCTGGTTTTTCACGTGCGCGTGTGTCAGACCACATTCGTGGTGTCCTTTCGCACAGCCGCCATCCAGGGTAGGTCGTGTCATCTCCATGCTAAATAGCCGGCCCCAAGGCGCGTGTTTGCTGGGGTGTTTGTTCTTCACTGTCGCCTCCTGGTGGGTCGCATCAGAGGCCGGGGCGGGACGAGAGCGTGAAGCAGACTTGCCTCGTGCAGAATTCCTGAGGAGGAGGAGTTGGAATTGCATGGCCGTCTACTCGTGTTCTCGGAATCGGTGCCGTGTTTTTCCCTGTTGCTGGGGAGAGGCGTATAAATTGGATGCCTTGGTTGTAATTATCCAGTTGACTAGTTCACAATTCAATTCCACAAATATTTACTAAGTACTCACCGTGTGTTAGGCACTGTGATGACCTCGTGAGATTCAAACACGAACGAGTCCTGTGCTTTAAAGAGCTCGTGCCGTGGTCCAGCAGATGGATAAACTTGGAGGTCTTTGTTTTCGTTTCAATCAGCCACCAAACCTGCAGGGCTAAGTCATATCAACGACCGTTAGTGTATTTCCAATATTAAACCTAAAACGAACGTGAAACTTTATATTTCAAAATGGAGCTTGGGCTAACTCTGTGCTGCGCTTACTCATACAGCCTGTGATGATTGCTTTGCAGACTTAGATGCTTCTTTCAGTCATCCTGGCATTTTGTTGTTTGACTTGTTTTCAGGTATTCAGAAATGTGAAAGAGAGTCTGTGACCTTTGAACCTTATGTAAATCGTACGCGTGTGGCAGATTTACATGTTTCTCGTGTTTCGGCCTCCTTGCCAAAACGAAACCGTGTTTGTGCAGAGCACAGGGGGCTGAGTTCTCCGTTCCTGCACGTTTGGTGTCTTGATTCGTATTATCAGCACTGTTGCACACTTGTAAAACTTACCCTTTTTTTTACATTTAAAAACCCCATGAAATGTCTCAGTGAAATTTGTCATCTTTTAGTGGCGTTTACTTCGTTTGTGAGTAATAATTATTCCTTTAAACATCAAGAGATTTTTAGATCTCTTCAGTGCCTTTTTATATGTTGTCTATGCATTTTATACACTGTCACAGGGAAATCATAAAATGTAATTGGTTATATGAGTTACTATATTTTCTACTTGGCAAGAAGGATTTCCTTTTGTGATAGTCATATCTTAAGATAGTTTTTTTAATAGTATGCTCGAGTGTTAGCTAAATTTTCCCATCAGAAATTGCTTAGCAGCTGATACACTTGGAAGTAATCAGAGTTGATTGCTGCAATCCAATATTCAGAGAAACACTGATGACTTTCCTTATTTTATTTATGTGGTGTCATCTCTTGTTCGTCCACTTTTGTGACAGTGTAGATGAAATGCAACACCGGATATTCGGAAATCATTTATGTATATGTCATTTTATATAGTCAAAGCGGTTCTTAGATAAACATGCTCAGCTTCTCACATACTCGTCTCGTGTAGTCCCTTTTCTTAAAGTAGCCGGATGTCATCTTTCTTGTCGGTGGTCTGAGCAGCCTTTGAAAAGAATCCATTCCAGTACTTACTATGAATATTCAGCCTCCGGTATTGCATTTCCCTGTATAGTAATATTTGTCAGTCTGGTGTATTTGTCAGGCACAGACACACTTTGGGTTTATTATCTTGTCCCTCGAGTTCCCTATAAAAAAAACACGCCTGATGGGACTTTCATTGGGATTGCATCGAATCTATAGATAAATTTGGGGGAGAATTGACTTAATAATATGAAGTCTTCTGTCCCATGAATGCGATCAGTTTTAAATTTTCTCTCAGCAACATTTTGTTTGTTTCCCCAGAGTATATAGATCTTTTAAAACAAAATTTATGTATATAAATACGTGTTTTAATTATTTCCCGACTGTCCACTTTGCTTCATAATCGGTGTTAAATTAGGCTCCCATTCCACACCCACTTAAAGTGTCAAGAGAGTTGGGGGACAGTGCCATTCCCACCCAAATAATGAGGACGAGCCCAATAACCTGCCGATGGAGTGGGGAGCCGTCTGCCCAGGAAGCAGCAGCTGGCAGTCCGAGGCGGGCCGTCTGGCGGCCTTGCGTGACCAGCTCCTTTCCAAGCCACTCAATTGCCTCTCACTCTTACTACCTTGCGTGTGTTCGGTTGGGAAGTGATTAGCACGTTCCCATACCTGCTTGGCAGTGCCTGTGTCTACTTATGAGAGATGTGGCTCATATGGTTTCGTTCTCTTCAGCCCATTGTGATGTTTGGGCCATTTTAACTGATCAGGAGTAGCACGGTTATAAACGCCTTCTTGTGCTTTAAAATGAGTTCAGTTTGGATGTGCATTTGTGAAAAACAAACTAAATGTCATAAAACTATTTTCAGCTATGCTTTGAACCTATCACAGGATCTCAAACTTAGTAGCTACTCGGAGGTTTGAATATTTGCCGCATTTTAAACGCATTGTGCAGAGGCGTGGGTGAGACCCTGTGGGTGCTTGTGCAGGGGACAGAGGCTTCACGGGGCTGGATTTGCTGTGTCACTCAGGAGGTGTGGGCAGGAAGGGGTTCAGTCAGAAGGAACAGCCAGTGCGGAGAACCTACAGGAATGAGCAGGGCGCCATCTGGGTGCATGGTAAGGTGCGGGTTTATAGCAGAGCAGGGACGAAGAGAAATACAGCCAGAAAGTCCATCTGAGATCGGTTGTGGAGAACGTGTACCTAATGAAGCAAATGTGAGCTATCTTCTAAGAAATTGTCCAGTGACGGAGGTTTTTTGAGCGGGGATAAACATAATCCTCAGATTTTTCAGCTAGTTCGTTTGAAATTCTTATTGAATTGGGGAAGTCGTAGTACTGGAAACCGTTTAGTAGTATATTCTCTTAAGGCAAAACAACGACGCGGGGCCGTGAGGCTGGTGGGCAGCACATATGTTTGCGAGGCTTTGGAGTAAGAGTCAGTAGTTCTTGAGTTATTTTTCGATCTTCGGAGGAGCCCATAAACTTGGTTCACAGAACATGTTTGCTGAATTCTCTTCTGAGAGAAGGAGACACCCAGGCTCTGCACCCCGAGGCGTCGTGGCAGGGGGCGCTTAGCGTCGGCAGGGGTTTGACGGGGAGAGTTAGCTGCAGCGGCTTAGGGAGAGGAAAGGGCCGTTCTCACCGTACTAGGTAACGGGCTGCGTTAGCTGTTGCACCCGAGAGGGAAGGGCCGCTGATGTGTGGCTTCCTGAGTGTGCGCCTGGCTGTCAGCCGAGTGGCTATTTTTAAGAAAAACTGTTCGTGGGCTTAAATTCTGACGTCTACATTAAAGTGTCTTTGTTACAGTATTCTGAATTTGCTTCTATCAAGTGCAGCTCTGAAATGGGTCAGTTTTAAGTGCCCGTCCCATAACACTTGGTGGTATCGCTCGCTCTGTTGGTTTGTGGCAGTTGTGTTTTATGTGTGCTGTGACTTGAAAATGTAGGGGGTTTCTGTTGTGACCTGTGCCTCCCAGCTCTGATGTTAGTATGTCGAGGACCAGCTGTCGGCTCACTCAGTTCCCCAAGGGTAGCGCGGGGCCGGGCTGTCCCTGGTGGTCAGGCGTGCGGGGCAGGTCGCTTTCCTCCATCTCCTCTGTCCTTGCCGTAACTGCCCTTTGGGAAAGAGAACAGGAAGCCAGTGAGTTCATGTGACAGAGGCTGTAAGGAAGGTATAAGCAGTCCCTGAACACAAAGTGAAAATTCATAGGCAGCCGGGACCCATTGAACAGCCTGACCAGTTCCTCAGCGTTTACAGACTTGGAGCACACGTGGGAAGCAGATCGCTGCACTGATTTGACGCCGCACTGTTTAGCCTTCTCACATTTTGTTCATATTGTAATATTATGAACATTAGAGAACTTTCTACACTGCATTTTACCGTAAACATGTAATCGTAAGGAAGCTCCATCGAAGTGAATAACGATCGCTGTGCGATGCCTAAAAATGAAAGCCTATTAAATACAAATTCTGTTGCCGTGTGACACAATAATCACTTTCTCAGGAATATGAAGTCTTGATGAAGGAGTCAAAAAATGATATGTTTTCTGTGTTTCAGAATGTTATTTACTATATTTTTTACATCTTATGACTACAACTATTTCTTTTTTAAACATTTCTATTACATGCATAAAACAGAAGGAAGGAAAAGTGGAATGCGTGGTAGGAGAGAAGATGACGCTACGTGCTAAGATGGGATTTCTGCTGCGTAGGGCTCAGGGGGCACGAGGTCAGCGAGGCGCCCTCACTGCCTGACGCTTAGCGGTGACACGCAACCCCGGGGGTGTGAGTGCGCAGCTTGGCCTGACCCAGGGAATGATAATTAAAATGGACATTCTCTTGTGGCTGTTTTCTAGCTGTTAATAGACATGTTCTTATCAATTTTGGCACAATCTTAAGATTTATTGCACACATAATTCTAAAGAACGTTGCTATTTTATAACATAATATGAATGAAAGGAGCTGCCCCCTAAAGTAGCTCCAGCCCTTATGCGTTTATTATATAATTGAAAACATGGAAACTATGACGCCAGGTATTTACCAGTGTGTACAAAGCTTGTCGATGTCCTCTAGGAACGTTTTTGGGGACTGATTTGGTCCTGTTGGAACAGCTGCTGTAAGAGGCGTTTAGGAAATAAGGTCCTGCAGGAAGCTGAGTGTGGTCTAGAGTCCGAGGAGCGACTGGCGGTGTCGGGGTGCCACGCGGGAACAGGCTCACCTCCTGTCCCGTTAGCTTCGGAGTGAACCGAGTGCAAGAGAATTGATCTTTCCCCCAGTTAACACAGTGGTCACAGAAGTGTACAGGGCCCCACGGGCTGTCGCTGGTCCTAGGAAGGAGACCAGTGGGGGCGGGGGGAAGGAGTCTGCCTCACCGGGAGGGAAGGGAATGGGGAGAAGGGAGGGGCGAAGGATCTGCGCACACGGAGAGAGGAACCCCGTGTCTCAGATGGCTTCTAAAGCTTCATCTGCTCTGTGTGATACTAACCTTATTTTATGTAGATATCATCAATTTGTACATGATTATTGTACTCTAGATATTATTCTAGGTATTTTAAGAATTTACGCACTGTCACGTGGAGGTATCACTTTTTGAAACAACGCTTTAGACCTTAGTTTTCAGTCCTGACTTGTGTCTGTAAAGCTACTGGTGGGGGTGATGTCATATATAATTCTCTTTGTTCCTTTTTTCCTGTTATATGCCAATCAGTGCCATTCCCAGTCTTAGTAAGGATTTGATGTTTCCACGTTACTAGTTTTAGTCATCAGATTGTTTTATTTTGTGATATTCTAGCCATCAGTAACTTGACCCACACCTGGAGTAACGCAGGCCGGGAAGAGCCTCCCCAAGGCAGGCCGTCCTTCCCACACCCCACATGGTTTTCACTGGGGGACAGTTATTTGGATTTGGGAGCCGACTATGAGAAGGTGATTGTTAGTGGGTCTTCTGAAATAAGTTCATTTGGAAATTATAAGTATAGATAGATTTCTAAAGTATTCTTTCTCTAGAAAGAAGTTATTTCTAAAGTATTATTTATCAATTGAAAGTTTAACTTTGGCGTGCTACTGTTTCTTTGAGTTGATTATATTTCTTTTTTTTTTTTAAGGTAAAGTGCAAGTTAAGAGTTCAGACATACAAGTTGGAGACCTCATCGTAGTGGAAAAGGTTGATGCATTTTTACTATATTTTAGACACGTGTACGCGACTCGTTAACATTTAGCCTGATTGCGAGTAACTTTTGAATATGAAGGAAATTGTTTGAGGCATTTATTTTAAATCTTAACATTTCTGTGTAAGATTTGCTGTACCTAAAGAAGAACGTAGATTTTTTTGTATAGTCTGTTTTGCTAAAGTACATTTCAGCGTGTGTAGGCGAAGTCATATTTTGCCTAATGTAAGATGTGTGTTGACTGCCTAATGTGGCATTATCTGAATTATTTCATTTGATCAAAGAACTATATTAGTTGGAACCTATTTATAGAAGAATACGTTTCAGTTCCTAGAACTTGCTTTTACAGATAGATATGTTACACGTAATTATTGGATGTTCTTATGGTTTAAAACTTAAGGAAAGGTACATGGAAGTCAAAGAGGATTAGAAAGAGAAGACTTAGGTGAGTCTGGGAAGAAGCCGTTGCCGGAGGCCGCGGGGGTCGGGCCGCACACCGCCCGGCTTCGGGCGGCCTGAGGTGCTGGCGGGCCACCTGGAGAAGTGCTTCCCCAGGTCGTCCTCCCCGGGGAACGGTGGCTGGAAGGACAGTCTTTTTCTTTTCTTTTCTTTTTTTTAAGGCTTAAGAACAAGTTCTTAAAAAATATTGAATGGCAAATTTTAAAAGGCCTCTTACAGAGGAGTTTGAGCCCTTGGTGCTAACTGGCATCCAGGCCACATGGGAACGTCCCCACCCCGAGCCACCTCGTGGAGATATTTAGTTCAAGGACATCTTCCTCCTCAGTATGAAAGTGGCCTGCATCTTGTTACATTATACTGTACAGAGTGGTTTGGGGTATGTTGTTCGATCTTACCAAAATGGATAAAATTAGACATTGATTTGCAATTCATTTGCATAATATTTGTGGGTATGGATACTGTAAGTTACCAACTTATCAATTACTAGATTTCAGGTGGTTTCTGTTGTAAAACGCTCTCGTGAACATCCTTGTACGTTATATGCGTGTTTCTCTAGGACAAATGCTGACAACAGAGGTGGCCGAGTGTATGTTAGTCATCTAAATTTTGACGTGTTCTTTTCAAACACCAAAGTTTATTGCCTCACGGCTTCTGTGGTCAGCGATCTGGGTGAAGCCTAGCTGGGTCTCCCTGCCCCTCTCAAGACTGTGGTCAAGGTGTCAGCCAGGTGGCTGTCACCTTCAGGCTCCATGGGATGGAGCGGATGCCGGCAGGCCCGGGTGCCTCGGTAGGCCCGGGCGCCTCGGTAGGCCCGGGCGCCTCGCTGGGCCCAGGCCTGGCCCGTTCCTGGCCGTGTGGGCCACTGCGCGGGCAGCTCACGGTGGGAAGGCGGAAGAGAACGTGACAGTCGCAGGCTTTGAGACCCGGTCCCTTCGCCTTCCTGTTTTCCGTCCGGCTTTGCAGAGGCTGCCCAGTGCCCGTCGTGGCGTGTGGACCGAGATGGAGTCCGCGCGTCAGTGAGGGCTGTTCCGTCTTTTCATTCTTCCGTCCTATTCCGCTCCTTCCTCTCCTGTTCACTCACTTCTCGCCTTTGCCGTCGAGTTCGACGCAGCGATGGCTCAGCTTCCCATTTGCCTTGTGTCCTCCCATGTTCGCTGAGTGACTCGAAGCCGCCTTTGCCGCATTTTCAGTGGCCGTCGCCGCTGTCGTGGCGCGGATGTGCACGTGGGTGGACGTGGAAGGTGGCGCTCCGAGCCTGGTCTGTGGTTCCTCTCGGCGTCTCTCGGAGGACCCCCGCAGGTGTATTCCCCGTCGGTGCGAGGGGCTGGGTGGGTGGCGTGGGCCTTCGTCGACGTCCAGGCAGGGGTTTGACGTTAGTGTGAAGACAGTTGCACGTCTGTGTTGGTGTTTGTCGTTTCAGTGCTGTAGTGGCTAGCCCGCGCGGACGACACTCCAGGAGTCGATTAGTGTTTCATGCAGGTACGGTCAGGTCGCAGCGTCACGTGTGTAGGGCAACGAAGGAAATCCCCAGTATTGTCTCCCAGCTTAACAAGGAAACCTAAGATGTAGCTAAAGTCTTAGACAGACATATCAATTCGACTATTATCCCTGGAGGAACACGTCAAGTAGGGTAACTGTTTAGAACCGGACCTTCCAGAAGCTGAAGGTTACGTCTCCGAAGCCTGGGCCATTGCAGAGGCCCCTTGGGACAGAAGCGGAACTGGGATGTAAATTGGCACTGTCATGAGGCGTCCCGCACTCGTCGTGGGGCCCAGAACTAACTCCAGCAGGAAGCCGTGTCTGCTGTGTTTAAGTAGCTGGATTGAAAGACTGTTTCTTTATTCTATTTTTCTGAGGTAATGCAGTTTAGTAAGTATTTTAAGCAACTTAGTAAGTACTACAAAGTATATTTGAATACCCAGAACAAACACTACAAAAAATATGCAGATATATACAGTCTGAGATGCTAAATTGGAATGCTGAATAAACTAAATAATGCTAAATAAACTAAAATGGAATCCTAAAAAGGAGTCAGTGGGATGGGGGTATATTCGGGGGGTGGGGAGGTGCTTTTTCTGGCCCAGTACCGTTGATGAGATTTTTCCGTTTCGGTTGTGTGTAGCTGTACTTTATTTGTTTGTCGTTACATAGTATGTTTTTTATCCATCCTACTGCTGATGAATATTTGGGTCGCTTCTAAGTTTTGCCATTAGGAATGGTGCTTCTGTGATGCCGTGGCTCTTGGCTCACCTGCGTGCACCTTGCTGTCACAGACATACCTGGAGTGGAATTGCTGGGTTTGGGGTGTGGTATGTTCCATGTTAGTAGATAACCGCAAATGATCTTGCAAAGCGATGCTTCGGATTAACCCTCCGATCAGCAGTGCATAAGCCTTCCCGTTGCTTTACACGTGGGGAGCACGTGGCGCCGTCAGGCTTTATAAGTTAGCACTGGCGACGTGAATGTAGCGGTTGTGTTTGCGACGTGCATTTCCTTGAAGGCTGGTGAAGCCGGACCGCTCCTCTCCTCGTGTGGTTCTGGATATCTCCCTGATGTGGGAGGCACCTGTTAAAAATCCCTTGCCGTTTTCCTTCTGAGGTATCCTTTCTTTTCTTATCAGTTTTTAGGCGTTTTTGTGTTCTGGATGGGTCGTCTTTCTATTGCAAATAGCTTTTCTTTCCTATGTGTTTTTTTTAATGGAAATCCTTAATTTTAACGAAGTCTACATTATTATACTTTTAACTAACAGTTTTTAAAAAATTTTTAGTGTTGGGGACAGTCTTCCCTACCAAAGTCCTGTGAAAGTATTCTCCATATCATGTTTTAGGACTTTTATTGTTTTGATTTCGACATTCAGAAGTCTAATTCATCTGGAATAGGTTTTTGTGTCTTGATCAAAGTAGAGGTCAGGCCCGGCGTCCTGCCCTGCCCCCGGGAGTCTGATTTCCTGAGCCCTAGTTCCTGCAGAGACCGCCGTGTGCCGTGTCCTCGTCGTGTCCCCGTCGGGCGCAGTTCCGTCTTTCTCGTGCCCCTGGCGTCCTTCTGTGTGCGGGCCTCTGTCTGCAGTCTCCGCCTTCACAGTGGCATGACCCTCTGTCTCGGCGGCCCGTATCCCGTCTTAGTTCCTCCAGTTTAATATTTGAGTTTGGCTGCGTGGTAGACTCAGCCTCCTTGTGTCTCGCGTGCTTCTCGGTCGTTCTTGGCCTCTGCTCCCGCACGCACATCAGGAGTACCTTGTCAGTTCCCACAGCACGTGGTGAGGTTTGGGTTGGGTTTATGTTACACAGGGCAGTTTACGGACACTGGACGTCTCTGCCATACGTTCCAATTTCAAAACATGATACATTTTATTTAGGTTTTATTTAATTTCTCTTAGTAATGTTTTATCGGGTTTATTTAGAGGTCTTGCTGTCTTTTATTAGTTTTGTTCTGTTAGTTTTTTCTTATCACATCTGAAATGAGCATATTTGAAAAACTATTTACTTGCTGCTATTTGTTCCTGGTGTTTTCTGTGTCATTAAGTGTCGTTCTGATATTTGCTCGCATCCTCTGCTTTCTTTGGGGTTCATTGGCTGTTTTTTTCCTCCTGCTTTCAAGAGGATATTTAGCTCTTTGTGTATTTTTAGCCTCCTTTCTCTATTGTACGCGTTTAATTGTGTTTATTTTCCTCTTAACGTTTTCCTGACTTTGGCTGTGTTCCACACATATTGATGTGTTGAGTTTTTATTACCATTCAGTTAAAAATATTTTCTAATTTCCATTTTGATTTCTTCCTTGACCTAGGAGTTCTTTAGATCGTAACAATTGCCCTTCTTTGTTCACATTAGGAAGAAGTAGCTCTGTCCTACAACATGTTTCTTTCAGCTGTAACAACTTATATTTGGTTTTTTTGCTCACTGATTGACAAACAATCCATTTCTTAGATCATGTGTAGATAAATCTTTATGTATATCAAAAAACATAAGTAATTCATTAAGTATTCTTAGTCTTTCTATATATTTTGTCTTTAGTATGATATAGCTTTCCCAGTGGATAGAAGTGTCAGTAATAATGATTAAATAAATGTATGAATAGTGACTTGTAAAATTTTTTATGTGCCGTACAATACTTTTGAGTCTTTTCTGCATTGTAAAAGAATATCTCTTCACATTTGTGGAATTCATTTTTGTTTGCTCAGTCATACATTTATTCATTCTATCAAAATTTATTACATGTTTTATTTATGATATGCTCCGTTTTGTATTAGGCATTTGTATTGGAAGAATGCTATCCTCACTTTTAGGGTCATTTAGACTAGCAGGGAGGATGTAAATTGTATAAGGCAGCCACTGCTATGTTGTATGTATGAGTCGAGGTGCAGTGGAGGCCACAGAAATGGCTGCTCTTATTCAGTGTTCTTCAGAAATGGAGCAGTTTTCAAGCCATCGCTAAACACCATTTATGTGGGTCCGTAACTGCGAAGAGCCGCAGAGGGCGAACTAAAATTCGAATCAAAGCAGTTCTAATACGAACTATAAATGTTAATCGCTTCAACCTAAATTTTTATCATAATATTTTGATTAGTTGTTTTTACTGGCTACTTCTACTTTGGAATGTAATTGTGTTAATTTGTAAATGTGCATATAGATAACTAATATTTTATATTACTCTCTACAGAATCAAAGAATTCCATCGGACATGGTGTTTCTTAGGACTTCAGAAAAAGCAGGTATTTTTATTTTTATTTACATTTGCTGATGATTTGGTATTTTGGCTATTTCATTTTCATTTTGAGAAGGAAAAGTTAAATTTATTCTCAACAACTTTCCTTTGAATGGTAATACATTGAATTCATTAATTTATAAATTACATTTAACTGTTGATATTTAAAGTAGTGATTTTACTGTATGTGTTTATTTTAAAAATATAATCCTTTTAGAACCTATATTAATTTCAGAAAAATATAGTCCTTTCATATCAAACGACTGTTTTCACTCAAATCTTTGTTGATCTAAATAATTAAAGGACGTTACTCAAAATTTGATTGCTGTTCTGCATTTGCAATTTTATTAATTCAACAAACACTCACTCACCACTGACGATGTACCAGGCACCCCTAGAGGCTTGGGACACAGGAGAGCGAAGCCAAGGTGCCCCTCAGGCCCGCCACCCGCTTCCTTGTGGGGGCGCCACACCGCCCGCCACGTGCCTTGGTTGTGCGCGTGCTGCGGGCGGCCGGGGACCAGGCGGAGTGCCTCGGCCAGTGGGAGTGGGAGTGGCTTCACGGAGACACTGGAGTCTACATGGCCAGGGCTTTTGACAGAGGAAGGGTAGAGGCGGGCGGCGAGGGGCGACGAGGTGGAAGCCTCTGTGGTCAGGGAGGAAGCGGAGCTGGAGCCCGGCGCCCTAAAACCCAGCTGCGTGCGCCCGCCCCTGGCACACGCGGCCTGGCCACCTGGGCATGTACGTCGCCGTCTCTGAGCGCTGGAGGTTTACCGAAGGACGTCCAGAGGTCTGCCTGGCACGTCTCACTGTCGAACAAATGACAGTATTTTTATAGGAAGCTCCGCATAGGATTGCTTCTTGTAGCGTGAAAGCTCTAGACAGGTCAGAGTTATGTTTTAGTGTTGTCGATTTAGTTTTCTTTCCATTTACAAAACAGCATCTTTTTAAAGTGACATTGTAAGTCACGGAAAGAACGAGGCGATTTCTCCTTTGCCAGCCGCAGTCACGCTCACTCGCACTGCCAGGTGGGGCTGCCGGTCACACAGGAGCTGGCCTCGCCGTGCAGCCGGGCGGCCTCCGTGCGCTCGGCACGGTCACCGCCGCGTGGGGTTTGACAGGACTTTGTTTTCCCAGCGGGGCAGAGGCAGGAAAGCCACGTGCCGTCCGTTGCCCTTTCCTCTTGGAAATACAGCGAGGGTCCTTTTCCTGTCCAGTTAGATGGGGCCGTGTGTGCCTTGAGGGCTGGCCGAGGAGGCTGGCCAAAAGTCGCCTGTGCCCCTGCCAGCCCCAGCCTTTACCTCTTGTGCAGTCACGACTAGGCCGTGACGAGGGTGACCTTGGAAGCCGCCTGTCAGCTTAGGTTCTGGAATGACCGTGTGGAACAGAGCCCACTCCCGTCCCTTACCAGATGGACTCGACGTGAGAGAGGGACGAGCGGCTCTCTAAGTCCCACGTTCTGGCTTCACCTGGGGACAGGTAGTGCTCCCTCGGCGCCCGCAGCACTGCAGCCGGGCGGGACGGCGTGTGGCCCCGCACAGGCACGTGGCCTGGAGGCCCCCAGGAATGCGCAGAGCTTGCTCCGGCTTTATGGCCACCTGAGGGAGCTGTGACAATCACCAATTGCCACTGATTGTTTCTGACACTTCCCTGGGAAAACAGTTTGCAGTGCATGAGCTCTGTGTCAGGTCAAGCCCTGCCTGTGGTCACGGGGTGTGGGAGCTCTGAGCCCAGTTCCGTCCCCCTCCGTGGCCCCTGGAGTGTGGGTTTTCTCGGCGCTGTGGAGCCGTGGGGGTGGGTGGGGTTAGGGAACGGGGCAGGTCCAAACTTCAGCAGCTCCCTCGTCGTCACGCTCCGTTTCTTGAGTAAATGCGCATCTCTGATTATTTTCCAGAGTTCTGAGTTAGTTGCTTTGACAGTCTGCGCTCGTGTTGTCGTCAGAGTCGTGGAGAAACGGGCTTTCAGGGAGTTTTACGCCGCCGTCCCTGCTCACACCGCCTGCTCATTTGTGGCTTGTCTTCGTGTATAAATATGTTCAGTCTGACCAATAGCAAAGATGTTTCCATTTGGAAGATGCTCCTATATTAATTGCCCTTTTAATAATTGCGATAGAAGTATATGTATCATGAAGAATGTTATCCTAATATGGAGATGGTTTTAGGTAATTAACTTGAAAGAAATGGATTATATGGGTTGAGTTAGGAGATAAACGATGAAGAGAAGTCGGCATTTTAAAGCTGGAAGATAGT
Source organism: Pteropus medius (assembly GCF_902729225.1). Classification (NCBI taxonomy): domain Eukaryota; kingdom Metazoa; phylum Chordata; class Mammalia; order Chiroptera; family Pteropodidae; genus Pteropus; species Pteropus medius. The sequence continues at coordinate 591,048 of NW_024340849.1, read as the reverse complement.
TACAAATGTCCCTTTTTCAGCGGAGGAATCCGAAGGCCGGAGACCGTAGATGCCTTGCAGCAGATGCTATGACTGACAGCAGCTGTGGAGCTTCTCCGGCCTTCGTGGTCTCTTCGCCGTTTCGTTGCTGTCTGTGGTAAGACAGCAAAACGGAAAAGGCGCGTCCGGCCACTGAGCTGCTCTCTGCTGTTTTCATTCCAGGTTAATAGCATTAGGTCCAAATTGCTCTTTCAAAAACGTTTTTTCTTCTAATTTTGCTATGCGTTCTATTGTAGGGACAGTTACTTTGTAGTGTGATGATACTTAATATTTTGGAGATCATGTATTTCTTCGAGAATCTTAAAAATGATCCCTTGTTCTCCAGAAAAATGTGTGTGATATACACGTATGCTAAATTTTAGGTTGTTTTGCACATTTTCGGAAGGGTGTTAATGGACCTGAGTTTAGGACCCTGCTGTAAGTCTTTTTTAGCCGACGACGGTTCTGTTACTTCCTCAGTTTTATTTTTTCTGTTAAATTTAAATTGTTGAAACAGTTACGACTTACTCATATGCAGATATTAAAATGTCAGATTCCTATTTCATGCTGTTTTGCTTTTCTTTGTAAAATGAATCAAATAGCTTCCCAGCTGTATAAAATTTGTGTTATAACATTGCTTTTAGTCAAGGATTCTTAGCTTGGGAAATTCTGCTCTTATGAGTTTAATTATTTTGAGTGTTTTATCTCGTTGTCAAAAGTACACATATTTAGAATTTTTTGTGTGTCTTCAAATACTGTTTATGTTATTTTATTACTTTTCAGTTTTATTTTAGCGTCAGAAAAACCTGATAGTATACTGTCTGTTATAATAAAAACCTTTAAGCCCTGGGCAGCATAAAAGTCCTAAATCTATGCTGCGCGTTCGAGCTTGGACAATAGCCGCTGGGCCTTTGTCAGTATAGCTCAGCGAGCCTCTTCAAGGTGTCATATTGACCGTGTATTAATACGGGGTGGGTATTCTATTGGGCCGTCAGCTGATTGTTTAGAATGTAAATGAAGCTGTTGATGGATCTGGTGACTGATGGCTTAAATTCCAATTAATCAATTGCTTCATCAGTTTCTTAATTCAGATCAAATATCTCCTGAATGCACACAGTTCTTTTAGTGGTATTAACAGAAATTAATGCTTGAGAACTAATTTTCATCAATCTCTTATAAATGCCAATATCTTTTTCACTTGTCTCTTCAGCGATGACATTATAGTTTAAGTGTTTGAGACGTATTACAATAGCTCGGCTGTCACTTGTCGGTGGGGCGAGGGGTAGGTAAATGACACTGGACTCATCCTCATTCTCTCTGCGGTACTGTTCATCTTGCCATCAGCTTAAAAATTTCATGCATGGTCATTAAGTCATATAAATGATTTAGAATTAAGTGTGAGGGCACGCCGTCCAGTTTCCCACTTCTCCGAGAGCTGCTGGCTTTCCGAGCTCTGGCAGGCAGTCTCCTGCTAGTCCAGGGTAACTTAGTACGTTATGTGACAGACTCACGCGCTCCGCCTCGCAGCTTCCCGTCAGTGACTTTATCACCACCTGATGCGGCTCTCCTATGTGACACATAGACTAGTTGGTCTTAATTTGATTGTCATTAAACCTGTCCTTTCCTTGTCAATTATACAAAATAAAATCAAGTATTCATAAGAAGTCTGTAACAGGATATAAGCAGACCAATTTGATAATTCATCTCTGCTGAGCCTTAACCGGCATCAGCCGCAGCCAGTGCTCGCTGTTCAAAATTAGTAGCTGTAGTTCGCGGGAGACAAATCACGTCGGTCGTACGTCTGATCTTGCTGCAGTTCTCTCTGTCTCTGTCTCTCTCCCTGTCTCTGTTTTTAAGTCATATCAGGTCATGCGAGGTTAGTGATGTTAACTGCGACTGAAGATAAACAGTATGTCAATTTCCTGTAAATTTCCAAAAAAAAAAAAAACCAGCATAGAATTATTTAGCGTCAAACATACCTTTTTTTTTAAAGAAAGGCAAATATATCGTTTCCAGTTTTTAGCAAGTTTACAGAAATCCAGATAAGATAAGCTCTCACTTTTAGAAACAAAATGTTTGAAATTTAAGAGACCCCAGAGACTCCCACTCTTTCTCATTTCGCACAAGCGGGCCCAGGCTGGGGGGGTAGCCATTGGTGTGGCATCGCGTTCCAGTGTGTGTCAGACAGAGCCTGGAACCCAGGCCCTTTAAGCCCCCTTTCTGTTTTATTTTAGCACGCGCACACATGCACGTACACACGTGCGCGCACACACGCACAGGCGTGCATATACTCAGATGGCCGTCTCAGATGTGCTGTAGTTGATAAGCTAGATGGCTGGAAAACCTCTCCACGGCGCTCAGTCCCATGATGCCGTAGTAGGGTGAGCCGAGCCCAGCGGCTCCTGGTCGCGGTGGCCGCACCGTGGTGTGGGATGGTTCAAAGGGTAAGATGGAACAGCGGGGGGTGGGGGTTCCGGGCACGACTCAGGCGCTGGACTGCTGGCGGCTGCGGGCGGGCAGAGCGCGTTGGCTGGCAGAGCCACGTTTGAGCAGGAGAGGGCGGCGGTCACGCGGGCCCCCCAGCCACCTTCACCGTTTCCCCGAAGTTGAGGGAGAGTTAGCTGAATACCTGAGGACTCCCCGCTTACTGGCAGAGTCTAGTAGATTTTCCCCTGAATTTGACGACACGACTCCAGAGTCGGTCTTAGCTTGCCGCGGTGCCCAGGAGAAGCTGCGTCAGGGGGCTCGAGCGCAGGGCAGTGTCGGGGCGTGATGCGGGGACCTCACCTCCGCACCGCGGGCCTTGGGCCAGCATCAGCCCCTCTCCCACAGTGCTGGAGAACCAGCAGTGTCTCCAGAAGTTTCCAGGTGTCTCCTGGAGGGGGACGGATTGCCCCTGAATACAAACCACCGAGGACTTTATTATTCATTGATGAGAATCCCTACGGGAAGTCTCCACTGTTCAGTTAACGTGTCTTCTGAGAGTAATTGTTTTAGCATTTCCCAGTGAGGACAGACATCCTGCGGCATCTGAGCCGTGGCCTTTCCCCACTCCATGTAGGAGAAGTGCCTGCAGTGCTGACAGTTCCTGCGGCTCCACGTTCTCACCGGCATTTGGTGTCATCGAGTTTGGGCTTGTCACTGGGGTAGCAGCATGGCGGTATCTCACTGCCGTCTTAGCCAGAGTCTCCCTGAGCACACAGACGTGGAGCCTTGTCATGTGCTTTGCCATCTGTGTGTCGTCTTTGTTCAGAGTTACATCTTTAAACATTGTGTGCCCCAGAACGTAACCCAAGAATTATTTTAAATGCATTAACCTTTTAAATTATGTAGAAAACAAGATTTAGAGGTACCAACCAAAGTTACAACAATTCTAGGTGTTAGACTAATGATGACATTTTTCCTTTAAATGTAGTGTCGCTTAAATCACGTAGGAAGCGTTAAAGTGCGCTTCCGAACCATCGCTTCCATGACTCTAGCTTTTACAATCACCCGGGCATCGACCGCTCCAGTCTGCTTCAGGTTACTGTCCACTGACCTTTCCCTTCACCTGTGGGGCTCCCTCGAGCATCTCCTGCAGGGCTGGTCCAGCGGTCCAGACGCCTCGGCTTTTGTGTATCTGGGAATGTCTTGATTTCCCATTTACTTTTGAGGGACAGTTTTGCTGGATACAGGATGCTTGGTTTTCAGTTCTTTCTCTTTTAGCACTTTGACTGTATCGGCCCACTGCCTTCTGGCGCCCAGAGGGTCTGACGAGAAACCCGCAGACCCTCCTACTGAGGGCCTCTCGTGTGCGATCCTTCTCCTCTCCCGCGCTGCCTTCCAGATTCTCTCTCCGTCTTTGCTTTTGCTGAAAGTTTGATTATAATGTGTCTCGGTGTGGGTGTCTTAGGGTTCATTGTATCTGGATTTCATTGGACCTCTTGGATGTGTATATTCATGTCTTTCACCAGATCTGGGGAGCTTTCAGCCATTATTTCTTCAGGTATTATCTCTACCATTTCTCTCTCTTCTGGGACTCCCATGATGTGTGTGTTGGTCTGCTTGCTGGTGTCCTACAGGTTCCTTAGGCTCTGTTCACTTTTTCTTAAATCTTTTTTTTTCTTTCTGTTCCTCACACTGGGTCATTTTCAATGTCCTATTGTCAAGATAACCAATTCTGTCTTCTCCCTGCTCAAATCTGCCTTTGACTCCCTCTAGTGCATTTTGTCTCACTGCAGTTATACTTCATAGACCTTGAATTTCTTTTTAATTAAAAAATTTTTTTTTCTTTTTATTGATATTTTCATTTTGTTCATACATTTTCTTGACTTTCTCCACGTCTCTCTTTAGTTCTTTGGACATCTTTTGGATAGTCGCCGTCAGGTCTTGCTCAGGGACAGCATCCGTTGATTAATTTTTTCCTTTATATTGACCCTATTTTCCTGTTTCTTTGTATGCTTTGTGGGTTTTTTGGGTTTTTTGTTTGGTTGGTTGGTTTTTTGTCGAATACATGGCATTTTAATCTAATAATGTGGTAACTCTAGAAATGAGGTTGTTTCTCAGTGGTGGGACAACTGTAGAATAATAATAACGGCAGTGGAGTAAGACCCCTGAAATACTGCAGCTCGTCCTGTGTGCGCGTGCGTGGACACACACACATACCTAATTGTATCCTCCTGAGGATGGCAGGGTACCTGCTGATTGTGTTGAAATGTGGGTAAGTAACAGAGTCATCACTTTCCTCAGGGAGTGTTCCACCAGGCAACCAAACCAAACCCACAGAGCAGGAGCCTCTCCTTTACATTCTAGTCGAGCTAAATGATGGAAAGAATGGATAGCCGACTGCCTTCTGTGTCCCCTAGAGCAGGAGTCCCCAAGCCCCTGGGCCGTAGACCAGTACCGGCCTGTGGCCTGTTAGGAATGGGGCTGCCCAGCAGGCGGTGAGCGGGGGGCGGGCATCTGAATTCGCAGTCGCTCTCCGGCGCTGGCATCACCACCTTAGCTTCACCTCAGGTCATCAGGCATTAGATTCTCATAGAAGCACTGGTCCCTGGTCCCAAAAAGGTTGGGGACCCCTGCCGTAGAGCTGTGATAGGTGTAGGCATTCAAGCACGACGGGCTGTTGACATCAAAGCAGACACTGGACACTGTGCCTCTGGCTGGAAGCAGGCCAGCATCGCTGGTCAGTGGAGTTCGAGCTGGGCACTGGGTGCAGGAGCTGGTGGTACTGGACCCACAAAGGGAAGGGGAGCCGGTTCGGCCTGGACCACAAGTGTTTAGCTAGCAACATGCAGACCTGGGCCTTTCAGCAGACAAATCAGATGGGGGCGTGGGGAGGGCCCACAGGTGACGAGTGACGTTGACGCATACCCAGACAGGCGGAGCGCACCGTGGTGTCCAGGCGTGTACACTGGGTGATGGGCTGTGAAGCAGATAAAGGCAGTGCCGGTGCCCGTAGTCACAGTGCTGCTTTCCAGGGGGGCGGGGGTGTGTGTGGCCGCGGCACACGCAGGGTCCCCTCTGGGACGCGCAGCCCACACAGGTATCACTATGGTGCACACGCTCATGCAGCTCTGTGGCTCGTGCTTTACAGTTAAATTTCTTAAAAAAATCAAAGATTGCTGGAAATCAGTTTGTGATTTAACCACTCTAATTTGTTATTTCCTCTCAGATGCTTTTATTTTGGGGGATTGCTTTTTTAAAGTTTGATTTAATTTGGCTTTTAAATTATTTAAAACATGCATGTTTCAGAATGGACAGTACAAAACGGGACGTATTCAGAAAGGGGCAGCTTCTACCCAGCCGCTTCCCCATGCCCTCCTCCCTCCTGCTAGCCACACGCGCATGTGCGCACGCACACACACTCACACGACGCGACACGACGCCCCCGTTCTTGCATAGAAGGTCGTATTCTGTATGCGTGTTTTCCACCTCACTTTCCTCATTCAAAGCAAACACCCTAAAGATCTTTCGTGGTGTGTGGAGGTCTTTCTCATTTCTTTTCCTTCTTTTTCTTGGACTGCTGCGTCTGCTCTCAATACACTTGGTTCTGTCATCATGTTCTCCACTCTTTATTGTTATAAATAATGTTACACGATGGCCTTCTGTGTGTGTCATTTCGCGCATATGAAATGTGCTCTTCTCTCCGAGGATGGTTCCAAGAAATAGTATGATAGCGTGGCGAAAGGGGAAATGGATTTTTGTAATTTAACATTTTTTTACGTTGAAAATTTGATAGTGTCGCTATGATAATTGCTCTTTCCAGGGGTTTAGCATTTTAGCTGTGCTTTTATTATTGACTCTGTGTTTTATGATGGTCCATCAGATATTTATCAGCAAAGTCATATCATGTTCTTTTCGAGAATTTACTTTTGTTATTAAAACATGAATTAAAGGTAAAAAATGATCAGTGTAGTCTTTCTAAAATAAAGCACAATTAGTATTAAACTACTAGACAAGCACACCAAATAGGAGATTAGTGAGTAAATAGAAAATGACTTCGATCTTTTTAATAAACTCATTTCGTGAATCAAATAAAGGCTTCTAAGGATTTCCGTTTGTGGGACTCTAGGTACGTCACTTCCGGATCCCGTCGTGCCATGGAATTTTGGTTCGTGAGCACCTGTAACTCAGGAGTTTTTCTTCTCTAATTCTAAGGCTCGTGTTTCATTCGAACTGATCAACTCGACGGGGAGACGGACTGGAAGCTGAAGGTGGCGGTGAGCTGCACACAGAGGCTGCCGGCCCTGGGGGTGAGCACCGTTGTCCTCACGCTTAGCGATCGTTTCCGTGCAGTGAGCGCATTTCTGTTTACACGAATTAACTTACTTAATGCACTGACAGTTTTAAAAAATAATTTCTTTATTACTAATGGAGGATCCTTAAAAATTATGCCAGAACAAGTGCTGTGGTGTCTTAGCACGTAACCCGTTTTAGGTGTCGTTTCAGGAGCCCCTCTCGGCCTGACACCGAGCTTTGCTTGCTTTTCTTCCCCTTTCCTTTTTGTTTTTCTTTTTAAATCCTCTCGGTTGTATAATCTTTAAAATGGAGAACTGGCGAGGGTTAGATGAGTCCCTAACCGACTTGACTTGCTCCCTAGGAGGCTCCTCCAGACACTGCTTTGAAACCGGTTCAGGCTGCCCCGCCCTGCCCCGCCCCGCCCCGCCCCAGAGACCCACCTGTGCACAGCCTTGCCCTTGACCCTTAGGAAGGAGTGGAGTGTTACTGCGTCTCCTGGAGTCCGGGTAGTGGACGCTCCGGCCTCTGGCTTGGCCTGTGCTGAGTTTTCTCTGCCCCTGGGGAATAGGGTGCAGATGGCGTGAGAGGGAGCAGGGCTCCTGGGCTTCGTGTCCTCAGCGATCTGCAAGACAGACCCCCAAATGCCGAGACTCTCCTCGCCTGGGACACACCTTTTTTAAAAAAACAAAACCGCAGTTGTGGCCATTTAGTGTTTATTTTGTGTCACAGGTAGTATTTATCCGAATGAGAGAAACTTCATTTTATATGATTTGCTGATAATTCAGTGGAGAGTAAAGAAAGATTGGCATTATCTCAGAACGACCTTTGACCCATGCGGTTGTTGGTTAAGGAGGGTGTTTGGGTACCATGGGTCTGGCCACTTCCCATTGGTGAGTCGGCTTCGGATAGGACAGGAGTGACCGCCGCTGCCGCCTGCGTGCCTCACTTAGCGCCTCGGCTGCGGGCCCGCCCTCCTGTGTGCTGGGCCGTCAGAAGCTGTTCGGCTCTGTAAGACCTGGAGACATTTTGACTCTTTGGGTGTTTTCGGTTTCCTGTGCTTTAGGCAGTCCTGGGTTTAAAATTCATCTTATGTTGTATACATCTTCTCTAAAATCTGTCGGTCATTGATGAGAGTTTGATTATTCTTCCCTTTGTCCCCTTATTTATTATCAGATAGTAATGTGGTCCACGTAACATGTCTGTCCCAGGGACACCGTTGTATCTCTCCTCCTCCCCCCCTTTTTGCAACCCTTTAAAAAATCTTTTTTAAAAAGCATTCTTACCCCCAAGGGACATACAGAACAGGGTGCAGGTTGCTAGATTTAAACCACGGGCCGTCACCGTGGTCCCCTTCTCAGACACAAATACTCGAATATCTCCTGTTTTATGTTAGTGCATCTCTAGTCTCCATCAGTCCTCAGGTCAGAAGTTGTTTTTGAAAATTCCCCAAACTGCTGTTCTGGGCCCAGTAGCCCAGTAGCACACCAGTCAGGTAATTGGTTTTCCTGTGTTCTCTGCTGGTTTAGTTAAAGTCTGTAGAATATTATGTATAATTTATGTGGTCTGGGTTAAAGCGCAGGAGGGAAGGGAGAACCTGCTGGACCAGCTGAGGAAGGGAAGAGAAGTCGGTTTTGATGGTGACTCTTTCTCACTGACCAGCTCACCTTTGCCCCTTCACGGGGCAGGGACAGCTAGTAAGTCATTCTGTCCCAAGTCAGGAATGCAGCACCTCTTCACACGGAGTGTCGGGAAACTGCACCCTGCTTTCCAGAATGGCTGCACCCCTAAACGTTCCACCAGCATTGGGCGAGGGGCGCAGTCTCTCCACACCTTGCCAATGTTTGGTATTATTTTTTATTTTTGTCATTTCGATAAGTGTGTAGGGATGTCTAGTTTTCGTTTTCCATAATGGCTAATAATGCCGAACATTGTTTCTTGTGCTTGGGTACCATCTGTGTATCCTCTTTGATGAAATCTGTTCATGTCTTCGTGGTGGCTTTTGTGCGATACCCTAGGACGCTCTTCCTCCACAGTCAGGCACGTGCAGAGAAGGCGGTTAGCTCCCTGCTTCCGCCTGTGCAGCTCCCCTTCATTTCACTTGCGGTATTGCATTGGCGGACATCGCTAATGCTGTGTTGATCTGTGCTGCGTTGGATTTTTCAAAGGCCTTTCTGTTTCTGCTGTGAGGACGGTATAGTTTTCTCCATCGACTGTTAATCTTATCACTCTCACGGCCTGACCGTGTTCCGGCCTTGTATTCCCAGGATCAGCCAAACCCCCTCTGCTCATGCGCAGTGTCCTTTTCATGTCCTGCAGTGTTCGATTTGCTGATAGTTTGTGAAGGATTTTTTGTGCCTATGTTCATGAGGGATATTTGTCTGTATTGTGTGTGTTGTAATGTCTTTGGTTTGATATGTAGGGGGATGCTGGCCTCATTAAATGAGTGGAGAAGTTTTTTTGCCTCCTGGATTTTTTTGAAGTACTTGGTATTGGAGTGATGTATTTCTTTTTTAAATATTAAACAAATACACATTCGAAACCAAGGGAGTTTACTTTGTGGGAAAGTATTTAATTGCGAATTACCTTTCTGAATTGGATAATAGAGTTAATCAAATTTTATGTTCATTGGGAATTTATGGTTTTCAGTGAATTTATCCATTTCATCTAAGTTGCCAAATTTAATGGCATAAAATCCACATTCGATTATTATTTTTAGTGGCTATAGGTCTCCTCTTTCATTTTCAATATTGGTAGCCTCTGTCGCTCTCGCTCTCGCTCTCGCTCTCTTTCTGTGTCTCTCTCTCT
>NW_024340849.1:534065-581494 GCF_902729225.1 Pteropus medius | reverse complement strand
TGATAGTGTCGCTATGATAATTGCTCTTTCCAGGGGTTTAGCATTTTAGCTGTGCTTTTATTATTGACTCTGTGTTTTATGATGGTCCATCAGATATTTATCAGCAAAGTCATATCATGTTCTTTTCGAGAATTTACTTTTGTTATTAAAACATGAATTAAAGGTAAAAAATGATCAGTGTAGTCTTTCTAAAATAAAGCACAATTAGTATTAAACTACTAGACAAGCACACCAAATAGGAGATTAGTGAGTAAATAGAAAATGACTTCGATCTTTTTAATAAACTCATTTCGTGAATCAAATAAAGGCTTCTAAGGATTTCCGTTTGTGGGACTCTAGGTACGTCACTTCCGGATCCCGTCGTGCCATGGAATTTTGGTTCGTGAGCACCTGTAACTCAGGAGTTTTTCTTCTCTAATTCTAAGGCTCGTGTTTCATTCGAACTGATCAACTCGACGGGGAGACGGACTGGAAGCTGAAGGTGGCGGTGAGCTGCACACAGAGGCTGCCGGCCCTGGGGGTGAGCACCGTTGTCCTCACGCTTAGCGATCGTTTCCGTGCAGTGAGCGCATTTCTGTTTACACGAATTAACTTACTTAATGCACTGACAGTTTTAAAAAATAATTTCTTTATTACTAATGGAGGATCCTTAAAAATTATGCCAGAACAAGTGCTGTGGTGTCTTAGCACGTAACCCGTTTTAGGTGTCGTTTCAGGAGCCCCTCTCGGCCTGACACCGAGCTTTGCTTGCTTTTCTTCCCCTTTCCTTTTTGTTTTTCTTTTTAAATCCTCTCGGTTGTATAATCTTTAAAATGGAGAACTGGCGAGGGTTAGATGAGTCCCTAACCGACTTGACTTGCTCCCTAGGAGGCTCCTCCAGACACTGCTTTGAAACCGGTTCAGGCTGCCCCGCCCTGCCCCGCCCCGCCCCGCCCCAGAGACCCACCTGTGCACAGCCTTGCCCTTGACCCTTAGGAAGGAGTGGAGTGTTACTGCGTCTCCTGGAGTCCGGGTAGTGGACGCTCCGGCCTCTGGCTTGGCCTGTGCTGAGTTTTCTCTGCCCCTGGGGAATAGGGTGCAGATGGCGTGAGAGGGAGCAGGGCTCCTGGGCTTCGTGTCCTCAGCGATCTGCAAGACAGACCCCCAAATGCCGAGACTCTCCTCGCCTGGGACACACCTTTTTTAAAAAAACAAAACCGCAGTTGTGGCCATTTAGTGTTTATTTTGTGTCACAGGTAGTATTTATCCGAATGAGAGAAACTTCATTTTATATGATTTGCTGATAATTCAGTGGAGAGTAAAGAAAGATTGGCATTATCTCAGAACGACCTTTGACCCATGCGGTTGTTGGTTAAGGAGGGTGTTTGGGTACCATGGGTCTGGCCACTTCCCATTGGTGAGTCGGCTTCGGATAGGACAGGAGTGACCGCCGCTGCCGCCTGCGTGCCTCACTTAGCGCCTCGGCTGCGGGCCCGCCCTCCTGTGTGCTGGGCCGTCAGAAGCTGTTCGGCTCTGTAAGACCTGGAGACATTTTGACTCTTTGGGTGTTTTCGGTTTCCTGTGCTTTAGGCAGTCCTGGGTTTAAAATTCATCTTATGTTGTATACATCTTCTCTAAAATCTGTCGGTCATTGATGAGAGTTTGATTATTCTTCCCTTTGTCCCCTTATTTATTATCAGATAGTAATGTGGTCCACGTAACATGTCTGTCCCAGGGACACCGTTGTATCTCTCCTCCTCCCCCCCTTTTTGCAACCCTTTAAAAAATCTTTTTTAAAAAGCATTCTTACCCCCAAGGGACATACAGAACAGGGTGCAGGTTGCTAGATTTAAACCACGGGCCGTCACCGTGGTCCCCTTCTCAGACACAAATACTCGAATATCTCCTGTTTTATGTTAGTGCATCTCTAGTCTCCATCAGTCCTCAGGTCAGAAGTTGTTTTTGAAAATTCCCCAAACTGCTGTTCTGGGCCCAGTAGCCCAGTAGCACACCAGTCAGGTAATTGGTTTTCCTGTGTTCTCTGCTGGTTTAGTTAAAGTCTGTAGAATATTATGTATAATTTATGTGGTCTGGGTTAAAGCGCAGGAGGGAAGGGAGAACCTGCTGGACCAGCTGAGGAAGGGAAGAGAAGTCGGTTTTGATGGTGACTCTTTCTCACTGACCAGCTCACCTTTGCCCCTTCACGGGGCAGGGACAGCTAGTAAGTCATTCTGTCCCAAGTCAGGAATGCAGCACCTCTTCACACGGAGTGTCGGGAAACTGCACCCTGCTTTCCAGAATGGCTGCACCCCTAAACGTTCCACCAGCATTGGGCGAGGGGCGCAGTCTCTCCACACCTTGCCAATGTTTGGTATTATTTTTTATTTTTGTCATTTCGATAAGTGTGTAGGGATGTCTAGTTTTCGTTTTCCATAATGGCTAATAATGCCGAACATTGTTTCTTGTGCTTGGGTACTTTGATGAAATCTGTTCATGTCTTCGTGGTGGCTTTTGTGCGATACCCTAGGACGCTCTTCCTCCACAGTCAGGCACGTGCAGAGAAGGCGGTTAGCTCCCTGCTTCCGCCTGTGCAGCTCCCCTTCATTTCACTTGCGGTATTGCATTGGCGGACATCGCTAATGCTGTGTTGATCTGTGCTGCGTTGGATTTTTCAAAGGCCTTTCTGTTTCTGCTGTGAGGACGGTATAGTTTTCTCCATCGACTGTTAATCTTATCACTCTCACGGCCTGACCGTGTTCCGGCCTTGTATTCCCAGGATCAGCCAAACCCCCTCTGCTCATGCGCAGTGTCCTTTTCATGTCCTGCAGTGTTCGATTTGCTGATAGTTTGTGAAGGATTTTTTGTGCCTATGTTCATGAGGGATATTTGTCTGTATTGTGTGTGTTGTAATGTCTTTGGTTTGATATGTAGGGGGATGCTGGCCTCATTAAATGAGTGGAGAAGTTTTTTTGCCTCCTGGATTTTTTTGAAGTACTTGGTATTGGAGTGATGTATTTCTTTTTTAAATATTAAACAAATACACATTCGAAACCAAGGGAGTTTACTTTGTGGGAAAGTATTTAATTGCGAATTACCTTTCTGAATTGGATAATAGAGTTAATCAAATTTTATGTTCATTGGGAATTTATGGTTTTCAGTGAATTTATCCATTTCATCTAAGTTGCCAAATTTAATGGCATAAAATCCACATTCGATTATTATTTTTAGTGGCTATAGGTCTCCTCTTTCATTTTCAATATTGTATTTCGTCGCCGCTTCCTCGCTTCTTCAGTCTAGCCAGATCTTCATCAGTTTTAGTGATCATTTCAAAAATCTTGCGTTTGGTTTCAGATTGATTGTATGGTCATTTTCTGTGTTACTGATTTTTGTTCTAATCTTCATTTCCTTCATTCTACTTAGTGTTTAATTTTCCTTTCTTGCTTAATTTCTTAAAGTAGAAGTTAGGCTCTTGACTACACCTCACTCTTCTCTGTTATAAACTTTGAGAGCTATAAATCTCCTTTAAGCATTACCCAGCCTGTATCACACCAATTTTTATATACTGCGTTTTCATCGTCATTTCGTTAGAAATGTTTTGATTTCTTTATGAGTTCCTTTTTCACTCTTCATTTACTTGGAAATATATTGTTTATTTACCAGATAGTTGGGGGTTTTCCTGTCTTTTATAATTTATTTGTTGTTTAATTCTGTTATGTGCACAGCGTGTGTTTAGTTCTTTGTCAGCCCTTCCACAGGCACCGACGTGTGACCTGACCTCGCACGGGGTCCCTCTGAGCCAGTGTTCTATGAGCCGGTATTTCACACGTGCTTCAAAAAACCCTTTCGTGCGCCGTCTCCTATTCCTGAAGACACCGGGCTTACAGTTCCCAGACCATTTATTTAAATGAGTTAGTTTTTCTCGTGAGACATTCTTGCAGCCTGTTGACTCTTAACAGAATTTGAGCCGATCGTTGGGTAGGTGCTTCTGTTGCTCGGTTTGTGGGTTTTTTTTCTTTCTTTGTTTTGTTTTGTTTTGTTTTGTTTTGTTTTGTTTTGTTTTGTTTTGTTAGCAAGAATCCCCAGTCTCTTCAGGTTAAAGGGGGAGGTGAGCATCACACATCTTAAGTGACTGGGAGGCTGTGTGTGCCATCATGCTTGGATGGTGGCCCTGCCTCTGTGTCTTGCCCTCTGAACCTCCCTTCCAAGACTTCTGGCGTCGCCGGACTGGACGCCGGAAACAGCGGCACTGAAGAACCGTTGGTAGTCGGTTTAGTTTTGCTGAGGGTGGTAGAAAAGAAAGTGCGGAGTTAAAACACTCTGCTAGAAAGAATTTGTCGGAAAGAGGAGCAGACACAAAGCAGACGGACGGAGCGCGCGGTGCGCGTCCGCTTACCAAGTGCAGGGCTATGAGAGTTTCTTTCATTTTTATAGTGACAGGTGTCTGAATTTCCAAGTTATTTACAAAGTTATAGTTTACTGGTCATCTCATGCTAATTTAAAATTTTTATGGTTGATACATTTTGATAGGATATGTGATTAAGCATTTGGATTAAGTAACTGTATGGTAAATAAAAATCCTTTAACCAGTAAAACAAAAAGCAGTATATATATATATATTTATTTATTTAAAGGAAACTTTAACTGAATTTCTGATTCTTCAATCAAATTAAATTTGCAGCTTCGTGTAATTTGACATTTTTCGTATAGATTTTTTTTTTTTCACAGAAAATAAAGCTCTGGTTTCATTATGGATACAAGCAAGGCAATTTGGTTTTTCATTTAATAGCTTATGCTGCCCATAACTGTCACTCATTTTGACTTTCCTGTCTAATGTAATGGATTTGGGGAACATTTGGTGTCATTCACTGTTTGTGACATTATCAGTTGAGCATTGTGTCCATCGTGACACCGAGAATAAGTAAACCCGCAGACCTTAGAGCTTTTGTAAGGAACTGAGGACACCGTCAAGAATAACGTGTCCGGTTCTGCCGTGTGACCGGAGCACCGGCTGTGACCGGAGCACGGACATTGCCACGAGCCCTTAGGGAGGCCGTGCCGCAGGCCTGCGTCGCGAGCTCGCTCCTTGCTGCTGCACAGTTGTCGGAAGGCATGCGTGCCAGGCACCGCAGACATTTGGGAAATATGTTTCTGGCTTTTGTGATCAGGCAAATTTATGAACAACAATGAGGTCACAGTAATTTTCAATAAATCATGACTTGCTGATTTATTTCAAAAGATCCATATAGCAGTAAACAATACCATTTACATTTAATTAGTTTTATTGAACGAAAAGCAATTTTATTTGTAATGAACCACATGTTATGATTAAGGATGTATTTTAATGACCTTTAAGTAATGCGAACAAATGTTGCCCTTGACCTAATAGCAGAGGCTTTCCTACATTATTGGAAACTTCAGAATGATTTTTAAATGATCATGAAAAGCTCCAACGACATTCTCATTATTCTGCCATCATTCAGTCGTTTGATGTGTAATATACCGGATGGAACGCGTCCCTCTAGGGTCCGTCTGCGTGCGGAAACGAGGGCTGTTCGAGCGCGGTCTCCGTCTCTGTGTCTCAAAGGTGCCTTATGTGAGCGTTGCATTTTCGAAAGTTATTTGACAGTGTGACACTTAAATGATGAGTGATTCTCAGAAGTTGCCTTGTCTCAGGAGTCCTTGGGCTGCTTGTTAAACATTCTAGTCCTACTTTCAAAAGTCTAAAATTACTATACAATGTATTTCTTCTTGTTTAAACGAGCTTGACTTAATTAACTTGAGTTTTTGTGAGTTAGCAAACAGTGTCCGCTGCGACAGCAGACCCAGCGGTGGGCGGGGGCATCACGCTTCATCTAGAGTAGCATCTCTGTTCTCTAGAAACTCGAAAGCCGTCAGGTATATTTTCCAGGCCCCTGGGACGTACGCGATGTGCCTTCCCAGCTTCGGCGAACTGTCAGACTTTGCGGGTCGGGAACAAGGATGGCATCTTTCTACCCGTTGGTTCTCCACTCGCAGGTGTCTGCGGGACCTGGGTGCGGTCACCGTGCAGGCAGCGTCCTCCACACCCTCCAGCCACAGCTCCGTCGCTGTGTCTTGAACTCAGTGGCTGTAGCAGTGTGTCCAGGGAGGATCGCTGTGGTGGCCTCCGGGAGCAGCTTTCGGAGGGGACGTTGGAGGCGCCTAACGTCGTGTGCTGAATCTCTCTCTGCTCCGAGGTCCAGAGAGCCTCCCTCTTCCAGCCCATGTTGCGGGAGAAGTCCCCTCCCCGCCGCTTGGCATCCCAGGGGTGGGTGGTCCAAGGCTGAGGAGACAGCTCCGTCATCCTCGACATGTGACTTTCAGCTGTCCCAAATGTCTGCCGCCGTCCAGCCTGGTGAGCAGGAGGGGAGGGACATGGAGAGGGGCTGCGTCCAGACATGGCGCACGTCGGTCCTCCCCACAGCTCATTGCCACAGTGAGTCCGCGGCGAAGGACGCCGAGGGCTCTGTCTTCCATGAGGACACCTTGTCCGGTGTGGAGCTGGCGGGTTCACCCTTGCGGGGCGAGGCCAGACACCGGTCTCTCCCGCGGTGGGGCCGCCGCGCCAGCACCTGGGGGTCAGCGCGCACAGACCCGGCCGCCGGCTCTCCTCCGCGGTCCCCTCTCTCCAGCCGGCCGCCGATCTTCGTCTCCGGGGACTGTCACCAGCCAGAACAGCCTACTCTGAGGCAAAAACAACAAAACCCCAAAACTATAAACTCGGTGCCCCGTCAAGACTACCCCAGGGAGGAATTCTGGGATCCAATGTGTCGTCCTGCTCGTGACCGTGCTATGTGACAGCAGGGCCAGCGCAGAGAAGGACAGGCATGGCTGGAAGCTGAGGACACAGGCCGAGCTTCCAGACCACCCTCCCGGGGCCTCCACGGTCACCCCGAGCACTCGGGTGGCAAGAGCCCCGCCAGGGGGAGGCCGCTGTCCCCAGGGAGTCCTGGTGCACCTCGCCGGCTTCCACGGGCCGACCCACGGGCACCCTCTGCCCCCCGGAGGGGAAGCTGGTGTCAGCCAGGAGCCATGTCACTCGAATGAACAGTTATACCAGTGCCCGCTCAACGCAAAGTCCCTCCGAGAAAACCCAGCTGTCAGCTTTGAATCTCAAGCTCCACACGCTGGCAGAAGCTTGCACAGGCGCAGGAGGTCCCGGGGTGGGGACGCACGAGCAGTTCTGAGCAGCAAAGACAGTTGGGCCCTGGGCCTCCCCGCTGGGCGGGGCCTGTGCTGGGCGGGGCCTGTGCTGGGCGGTCCAGTGTCCTCAGGCACCAGGCCGCCGCCCTGACTCCCCGTCTTCTCAGTCCTCCCGGTCCCCACGTATCTTGGCCGCGGCCTGGAGCAGACCATTCCCTCTGGGACAGCAGCACGTGGTTATCAGACTGCCTCACTAGGCCTGGGCGGTGCGGGGAGGACACACTGGGTCGGACCTGTGGTCCTGTAGCAAACTGAGGCTGATCTGGAATGCCAGCGCATGGTGACAGCAGGGAGACACGCCGGAGACAGATGGGGCCATGGAAGGGCCCGCGTCTTCGTAATAGGCGCCCCACTTGCAGCTTTGGGCAGGGGTCACGGGGGGCTGACGGCGGCTCGGTTTCTGATGGCCCGCTGGGGCAGGGGCTCTTGATGGCGGGCGATCCAGCCACCATCCCGTTTTTGTGGCTTGTGTCTCTTCGCATGGTCCGCATTCTGCACCCGCCGCCGGTCTGACATGTGCCCGTGAGGCTGTCGCTGCATTCAGCGTGGCATGGCGCACGCCACCGTCGAAGCAGCCCTGTTAGAGCGGGTCGGGTCCAGCGCAGAGTCGCAGCCAGCATTTGGGACCCGCGAGTCCAGCCTTCCAAGCGACGAGACTTGCAGGCTGTGCCCCGAGAGCTCCGCCCGCACGTGGCAGCTGCCCCGCGCCCGGGACGGCTCGCGAGCAGTCCAGGCGGGGCACGGCCGGCGGCGTCCAAGCACAGTGGCGCGCTGAGGCCATGGCGTGGGCTCGGGACTGACCGGGGTGCTCGACCCTGTTCCGAAGCCCGGCGCCGTCGCCTTGCCGTGCTGGGGGCTACGTCGGGCGGCGCCTCTTCTCAAGGTGGCTGCTTTCCTCTCCCTCCCTTAGTTCTTCAGGAGTCGCAAGTTTGCCACATCAGACCCACAGTCACACTATAGGACGTTCCTTAAATTTAGAAGTCACATTTTGACTCTCATCGAGAGTCTGCAGACTGCTCTTGACACTCATTGGTGACTCTGGCAGTGCCAATGAAACGGAGGAGGGACTCCCGTCCTCCTCGAGGGGACAGCAGCGTGCCGGGTCCTGTGCAGTCGAGAGGCAGGGGCCTGGGACAAAGACGGGCTGAAGTTCCATCACTCCTCATGTGTGGACCGGTGTCACTGTCCCACACAATGTCACCCCTGTGTAGAAGACAGATGGTTTTCACTTCTGTGTTGTATCTGTCCAGCTTCCTGATAGCCAGTTAGGAATAATTTTTTAGGATCAACTAAAACATCAATAATTAAAAGATCTTTAAGACTCTACCCTGAGAAGATACTCAAGTATAAATAATCTCTGTCTGTGGGTGTAATTTACCCAGCATTACCTGAGTCCCCATGAATCAGTTCGGTCACTTTCCACCCACATTGTCACTTGCATAACTGAATTCAGGTGTGCCGCACACCTGTGCGCTTTGGACTTCTGTCTGAGAATGTCAAGTAGAAGCTGGTCCTTTTAGTACATGTGAGGCCGACGTGTAAAGTCACTCTTCCTGGGCTCTCCGGTGTGTAGCCCACTCAGAATCCCACGTGGGTATGGTTTTGTCAAAGTCCAGACAGACAGGGATCGTTCGGTATTGTAAATTTTTTGTGACCTCCTGGTGAAAGTGATCATGTCTCATCAAAAAGTTGAAATTTGTTGTTTGCTTGACATAACTCTGTTATGTTAATAAGACAAACTAAACTTTCTGGACCAATGAAGACACTTTTATAATTATCTTGAAGTAAGGTGCTGGAGACCTCATCTCTGGAGACCTGTTTAGACCCGACGTGCCATGGGTGTGTGACACGGCGGAAAGCATGCGCCTAGTCTGCTGCAGACCCGCTTCCGTGGAGTGGCTGCGACGTGGGGGAAGGCACAGCCTTCCCACGGTTTTATGACTGTGGTCACGGGGCTGTGATCCCGCACACAGGAGACGTGGCTCCAGGGAAGGCGACAGTGTATGACAGCTGAGGGGGCCACTGGGAGAAGCGCGGGCACAGGTGTCGGTATTCACCAGGCGCTTTGTAAAGCTCAGACCCCGCCAGGGCTGGAGCACTGTGGGTCTCATACGACTGCCAAATGCTCATGCGCAGCCTCTGCCTCAAGAGCCGGAGTCGTGGGGCCTCCCGGGTCGCAGAGACGGCACCCTTGCCTCTCGGTGCTTTGACAGGCGTCTGCAGAGTCAGCGACACCACCACCTGCTGAGCTGAAAGATGGTTTGTTTTAGTTATCTTCCATCCGAACTCATAATGTGGGCACACAGAATATAAGAAAACCATCACTTTTGGTAAATAGTATGTAAAAGTATTAACGGGTAATTGAAAAATGTTTAAGAAATTTTAATTATAAGTAATTAATTTAGATATTCTGTATTCCAGGATCTTTTTTCTATCAGTGCTTATGTTCATGCTCAGAAACCACAACTGGATATTCACAGTTTTGAAGGCACATTTACCAGGGTAAGTCACACCTTTTGTTAAATACAAACATAGTCATTGTGTATATAAATTAAAAATAGCAAACCTTTATTTTGAAAGAGTAATTAAATCAAGAAGAAATTGAAATTGAAATTCAGGACTAAAAAGGAAAAACCTAGGAAACATTTCAAGTTCTTACATTTTCCTTTATCAGGTATGTCTTTGGGATACATTCAGAGAACATTTGTCCTGTTTTAGCGTAGTTACACTTGAGAAGATCCTTCTCCTTTAAAATGTTATCAGTCCGCAAAATGAAGTAATTCAGCTATTTCGGTTTTGGCTTTGGATAATGGTCAATCTTCAACGATAACCCCGTTGTTTCTTGATTTTTATTAGCAGGGTAGGTGTGTCTGTCTGTCTGTCCGTCTCCTTCCATGCACATGTATGTTTCATTCTCCATTGTTTTCATTATCATGATGTTTTGGCGCAGCTCAAAGTCCCCTCTTCCACCAGCTGCTCAGTGGGACCCGGAGGACTAAGCGACTTCCGATTTCGGCAGCTTGTCCGATATCATACATGCTTTGTCCCACTGAAGGGCTGCTCCTGTGTGACTGTGCTTTATGTCCAGCCGCCGCAGCGGCTGGACAAGGTTTCTGCTGGTGCAGCCGACGCCGTTTCAGTCTCGGTCACACGGGGCGCAAAGCTTGGGGATGCAAAAGTATGGGCGTCACCTGGTGACTCTGTGCTCCGGTGAGAGCACGTGCAAGACAGGCGTTCGCGGACACAGAGGGAGATGTCCTGGGGATAAGTTCTTTGTAACAAGTTCTGAAGAAAACTAAGGTCTGTCTGTGTTTTTTAAAAAATGTTTATGAGAAAAGCATGTTCCTATTAAAGACAATTGAGCATACATGAGAAAAAAATCTTACAAAAAAGCACCCTGGGCCCCATCAATTGAGAGTGATTACCTTAACCACTGTTAACGTTCCGGGGCATTACTGGCTTTCTTCCCGTTCCGCGGGGTCATAGTGCTTGTCACTCGCTAAAAGCTAGAGCCGTTGGCTGGACGACGTGCGGGAGCACACGGGTCAGAGCGGGAGCGAGCGAGCGAGCGAGAAGCGTGGCTGGAAGCCCAAGGCCGCGAAGCCGGGTCGCGGACACACGCCGCTGAGCCCGTCACTGAGTGCGCCTGACGGTTCTTGAGTGTGCGTGTGTGTGCGTGTCACTGAGTATGTGACTCAGTATCTCTGTGAGTGTGTGACCTAGTATGTGACTGGCACTGAGTGTGCGACAGTGTGTGTACCACAGAGTGTGTGCAGCTGAGTGTGTGACCGTGTGCCATGATGTGTGTGACTGAGCACGTGGGATCACGTATGTGACTGAGAACACAGACGTGGGCTGGAGGGACGACCGGTCTGAAGGTCTTGTTGAGAGAAGGAAGGAGCCACGTAAGGGTTTTCAGAAGAAATGATGACATCGGTGTTTGTGAAAGATTTCTCTACACTTCCTGGCTCCCTTGGGTCTTTGGTGGTCCCCCGGGTTTCTTTATGGCCCCACAGCCTCCCCAAACCCTGCAGGCAACTGTGAGAGTGACAGGACCCTGGAGCTCATGCATGCGGCAGCCACGTGAGAGAGAACATGCTGCCAAGCACAGTTACCCCAAGTGGGCCAGGCGCCTCAATGGTGCGGCCAGCCCAGGCCGGGAGAGTGCAGGGGCGGCGCGTGCCCAGGGTTCTGACTCCAGGGCGTTTGCGGTGACTTACGACGTGTTCACCTGGGCAGGTCGCAGTGCGTCCTTCGTGTGATTCAAGCGCATGGCCTTCCGCGGCCTCCATTTCGCGTACCTGGCCAGGTTTTGTTTACGCTCCTTTTAAATAGATCGGTCTTGAGTTCTGAATTACTCAATGGACAATCTATTTTTGTGTTTATTTTGCAAAAAAGAAGAACAAAAATGTGCTAATAACCAGTTTTGTAACTAGAAAGTGAAATTTAGTTTAGTTACTGAAATATCAACTGAACCTTTTAAAAAGTGGTATCTGCCTATGTCTTTTTTTATTGAGTAAGGTATATAGTGTATGAAGGAGGAAACATATGTTTATTTTTTATCGGTCTAAATGGTTAAATAAGAATCAGAACAAATTAATTCAATAGACATATCATGGTTTTTGCGGCCTGTGCAGAGTCTAACATACATATGCACACTGTGAATAACTTCTGCTTCGGCTTACCTTAGAACAGTGTCTGAGGAACCTAACTTGCTGACTAGTCACTATGACATTTTGTTCTATATAAATGATTCATATTAGTATTGATGCTAATTTTGCTTATTGTTCAAGACATGCTGTTCTCTCTGAGGCCTGGAGTTTAAAACTGTAGCCAGTTTTGAACATCGTAGTCACATTTAATCTTTTTTATGATGCATTTTTCTGCTTCATTTCTTTGCAAACTATAGCACACTTATCACTGTGCTTTTCCAATCAAAATGCTCTCCTGTTAAAAAGCAAGTCTCTTTTGTTTTTAAGATAGGATATACTATTGAGAAGACAGCTTGAAATTGTAACATTTTGCATTCTCCCGCCTCAAGGCAAATTTGATCTTTTGAAACTACAGGAGAAGGGAACCCGAAGAGGAAGTTTGGAGACGGTTTCTTGCCGATCTCCGCAGCCCTTGCCCTGTGCTCTGCGAGCCTGGCACGGAGCCGTCTCTCAGTAGTTCTCCCGCTGGGAGAAGAGCGCTGGCTGTGGGGAGCCCGTCCCTGCTGTCGCGGAACCGAAAGGGCCCCGCGCAGGCAGCGTGCGCCCCTCAACACGTAGCCGTGGGAGGTGGGCGCCAGAGTGACGGGAGAGCCAGCCGCTGTCTCCATGCCAAGCGGTGGGACCTTTCATTCACAGCTCAGAAAGCCTTAAACCATCCTTACCATTTTTAATGCCGTCGTTTCTCTTGGAGTGTGACACAGTGTGAAAATACTAAAAGATACATATGCCTGTGTTGATCATTTTTAAATTTCTGTATTAGGGGAAACATGGGAGAGTTTCAAACTAAGAAAATCATACCCGTTTGTGCTTTTGCGGTCGGTCTGTTGGTGGTGGACAGCTGCAGGCGGAGTGTTCTACGGGAGCCCCGAGACATGTGTGGCAGGGGCGGGGTGGCCCAGGACAGACACAGGCCGCTACAGCGAGGGGCGAGGGGTGTCAAGGAGAGCCCACACGCGTTCGTTCTCAGTTCGCTCACTGCCAGACACGTTTGAGCACCTGCTCTGTGCTAGGCGCTCCCAAGGCCAAGGTCAGCCACAAACACACAGCTCACAGCCTGGGGTAGACGGACACAGGGATCACTGTGACACAGCGATCCAGAATTCGCGTTAGAGAATAATTTTGTTTCGCACCTTAAATAATAAATGCACGCATCAGCAGTTGTCGGGATTCATCCCCCGTACGTGCTCAGTTTGCTGGGTCGTGGCTGGGACCGCGGGGCTGACCTGCCTCCGGCGCCGCGTGGAGCGCACCCGCAGTCCGCCAGGCCTGCGTCGTCCTCTCAGCTCGTGACTTTCTTCTGCTGTCTGCGGGCTTCCTGTCTCTGCAGTCACGCTTTTGTTTCGTGCAAGTACCCTTTACTTTCTCCACATCTTCATTTCCTTGAACATCTTCAACCTTTTTCTCTTAAAGTCTTTGTCTAGTATATCTGCCGTCAGGTCTTTTTCAGGCAAGGTTTCTGTTGATTTGTATTTTGCTTTAAATGGACCATACTTTTCTGTATCTTTTCATGTCTTGGTATTTTTTGTTGAACACTGGACATTTAAATATAGTCAGGTGGTAACTCTAGAAGTCAAATTCTTCTCCTTCCTCAGACTTTGCTGGGTTTTTGTCATTGTTTTGTTGTTGCTGTTGTAGGCTCCAGCTTTGCTGAGGATCAGCCTGAAGTGTAAACATAAGGTTGTCTGAAGTCTTTTCTGAGCCGTTCCTGGGTCAAGTGTACTCAATTTTTCTCCATACATGAAGTTGTGTTTTAACATCGTAGTCTTTAATGTCTGGCTCCAAAAAGGAGAAAAACGAAGGGGCTGTAAGGGCACTTCTGCTTCGAATCTCCTGGAAGTCCTTGAACTGGAGGGGGAGGGGCTCGCTATAGCGGGGGTGGTGCAGCAGCAAGGGCTGCCCACCTCTAGGCCTGCGCCTCTGTGACCAGAAGCAGTCATCAGCCATCGGAGCACAGACCCTCAGTATTTGGGGGGAGGGGGGTTCTCTTTGTCCGCCATGCTTCCCACAGTCTGTGTGCAAGGTGCTGCAGATGCCACAGCTGCCTGCCACACAGCTAGGGGTGGGAGCAGGGAGCTGTGCGTGCTGAGACCTGAAACCCACCCAGATTATCCAGAGTGACCAGCCACACCTTCCCCGGGAAGTGGCTGGCCTTCAGCAGATTTCACAGTTCCATAATAGCTCCAGCAGGCAGATTCTGCCCCTGGGGTGGCGTCCAGGTGGGAGGGATGCCTGCTGCTCCCTGCTCCCCGGCCTCCCAGCATCCTCTGTCTAGATGCCCTTGTTTGTCACCCCTGTTTCGCAGTGCCTTCTCCTGCTGGTCAGTGCATCCAGCTTGCGGACCTCTTAACGCAGTGGACATCTGATGCACCAGTAATAAAAATCTGGTAACTCGCTGTCCTCTTTTTGTCCCCGTGCACAGGATGACAGTGACCCGCCCGTGCATGAAAGTCTCAGCATAGAAAACACCTTGTGGGCAAGCACCGTCGTTGCATCGGGTAAGTAGCAAGCTGTGCTTTTAGAGCGAATGCTCACGTACAGGTGATGCTTTGTGTTTTGGGGTGATTCCAAACAAGTGTTTCTCAAAGTCCCTTGCATCACGTGGGGACCTTATAAATTGTCCTCTCCAGCTCAGCGGGCACGGACCAGCCCGGGGCGTGGCCTATGCTGGTCTCCCTGCTCTGCACTGTGGCTGCAAGGCCAGGAGCAGCTGTGGGTGGTAGCCCTGTGGCTGGCTGTGACACGTGTCCTTGACACACCTGTCAGTGTGCATTACCGAGGGGCTCAGCGGCACTGAGGAGCACACGGTGACCGTAGAGGCTTTTCGTCCCCGAGTCACATAGCAGAGTTCGCAGAGGTCCGTGTGGCGGGCTGTCTCGGCGTGCTATGTGGAGCGGGGGCCTCGGGAGGCGGGCCCCTTAAGGGTGGGATGAAGGGTCGCCTTTTTTTTCTTTTTTCTTTTTGAGTAAAATCAGAGGATACTGGGGCATCCCTAGTGATTAGACAGGAGGCCACTTAAGTTGACGTTTCGGAAGGTGCATCTCTCTGGGAGGAGCAGACCATCTAAATGCTTGCCACCTTAGCTTGCTGAGGGCGCCGGGACAGAGCTTAGCAGCAGCATTAAGGACACCAGTGGGCACAGGGACACTAGGAGACATTCGGGGAGGGGGGGGTCTCTCTTCTCAGCGTCTGCCCCGAGGCTGGCGGCCCTCCTCTCTAGAGCTCACTCGCTCTCCTCACGGTGTTGTCTGGGACCCCTGCTCCAGAGCAGGCCCCAGTGACACAATGTGGAACAAAGTCCTGTGGGCCCCGTCCTCGGCAGCCATGGGCAAGGAAGACGCTGCTAAAACGAGACAGGCAATGTCAGCTGTCCTGGGTCTCCCGGCGAAGTCCAGGACCCTGAAAACCAATAGGCCGAAAACGGCCCTGCTCGGGGGCTGCAGAGGAGACACCGCACCAGAGGCAGAGGGCTTGCGGCCATGAGCGGGGTGGCCGCGGGCCCTGGGCAGCACTGCAACGGCGCCAGCCGCTGGGCGAAGGCCTGGAAGGCCCGGTGCTGAGGGACCACGGGGCCAGAGACGGGCAGGGGGCTGGCGTGCCTGGCCCGCAGGCCGCTCCGTGTCAGGTGTGACACTGGCCTTGCAGCAGAAGCGGGGTGGCCTTTCAGGGTGGAGAGCGAAAGGCGGTTCATTTCGTCCCAACGTCTTCTCTCTTGAAAGAAAGCCGGCTGGCAGCAGTGGCCATTTTGAGAGGGGGGACTCTGTGAGGGGCGTGATGTTGTTTTTGTGCTGGTGGATGTTTATAGTTGGTTGGAATAAAAAGCGAGAGGAAACCAGGGTAGCCCGCCGCACGGAGACCTTGGGGGCCAGGCTCCGGCGTGTGGCCCTCAGAGGGCCCCGCGGCCACCACGGAGGGAGCCTCTGCAGCCAGCGGCAGACCTAGGGTTCGTCCTCACCCTTCCTCCATGTGACAGTCTTGTGTTCACCTTGCTGATAGTCATGGGTCGCGTCCGCCTTCCCACAGCTTGGTGAGGGCTGTCCCCGTGAGCCTCAGCGGGCGGGCGAAGGACAGTGGCACTCGAGGCCTGCTGCACTGCCACATGGCCGGTCCGCGGTGGAGCCGGATGCGAACCCGGGCGTGCCGCCCTCCACGGCCGCACCCGTCACTGCTCCGCTTGGGAGTTTCTAGGAGGGTGTTCACGGGACAGCATGCGCACGCTGGGACTCGGTGACATGCTTTGTGCTTTCTGTCTCTAGGTGCTGGATCCTGCTGTGTCTTCAGTGCACTGGGCTTATCCCTAATAAAGGATCAGGTCGAGTTCATCAGTAGAGATACTCAGAGAGTCCCTTGTTCTGGCCACTTTGTTGGTCTTTGGGTCCCTGTGTGTTGGACAGGTGGCGCAGATCCCCACCACTGTTGGCTTGGGGCCTTCTCCTCAGAGGGACAGAGTCAGCCAGAGCCAAAGGCTCTGCATCCCCTACCCCCGTCCCCCACGACCCCGTGAGCGTCCCCTCCCCCAGCGCAGCGGGCTCCAGGCCCTGGGCAGTGGCGGCTCCTGGCCACGTGCTTTGGCCCACGGATGCGGTCAGGCGTCGCAGCCCACCTGCTACCCGAGGAGCCCGTCCTACCCCCTCGGCACGCCGAGCTCAGTTCTAAGTGCTTAGCCTGCCTTGAAACCAGCCTTTCCAAACTTCGGACCTTTTTAAAGGCCTTTTTCATTAATTTCGAATCTTTTGACACGTACTTATCTTTATTTACAAACCTTGTTGATGTCAACAGTCCCTGGACTCTGTGCTAGCACACGCCAGCTGTGGGGGGCACGGAAGGGTACAGGCTCCCGGCAGCAGCGGGGGCGCCGAGCCCCCTTAGGCCCGACGCAAGTCGGGAGAGGAAGGTCAGAAGTTTTGTTCTTATTCTTTAAAAGTTACGTGTCACGTGGATTCAAGGTGCCTCATGGGGTGGGGGTGTGAACTCCAGCCTGCCCTCATTGTGGGACCTGAAGCCTTGGGAGCGAGGGTCCGGTCACACACACCGCAGACAGACATGGAGACGTGGGACACCGGAGGGGCAGGCACAGCTTCCTGTGCCACTGTGCCGCTTCCCCTTGTCCGTTTGGAGACTGTCGTTTCTTCAGAGCAGAGTCAGGGTTCTGGAGAGAGGCGGGGGAGGGGTGTTCTGGCCTTAAGAGGCCGAGACCCGGAGGCAGCGGAGAGCCGTGGCGAGGGCCCCTGTGGCCCGCACACGCGGAGGCGGCATGGTGTGGCAAGCGCAGAAGATGCGAGTGGTCGTTTGGAACCTGTTAGAGCAACTCAGCGCTAGAAAGCTGGAGGCGTGCGTTCCCTCCTTTTGTTTGTGTTTCATACTGACCCTCTGTGAACTGACCGTTGGGGTACGTTACAGAACTGGGGCTCACAGCACAGTGACGGTCTCGACCCGGCCGTGCACGTTTGCCAGGCCGGCTCGAGAGGAGCATTCACGATCTTGGGTGGGGTGCTAAGAGGCCAAGACCACCCCGGAGGGACCTCTCAGAGCACGAGAACAAAAGCCCTTCTGGCTGAGCAGGCAGGGGACGTGGGAACAGCAAAGGACACACGCCAGTGTGGAGTACATGACTCACAGCAAGGGGCGGGCGTTGCTGCTTCTCAAGCCTTCGTCTCGGGCAGTTTGGGGGGCAGGGGTGTGGGCCGGGGTCTATCCGTCACTCTGTTTTCTGAGGCCTTCCCCAGTGGCACGGTTGGAGGAGCTCCAGTCTGCCGCACCCTCCCCCCTTCCTGCCACGCTCTGTGTGTGTTTGTGGCCTCGGTCTCCTGGTAACTCTGGGGACTAACGCGCCGTCTTCCTCAAGGGCTGTGGCTGCACCTGGCAGGGGTGCAGTGTTCACGGGTTCACGGCCAGCCCTGGCATCTGCGCTGCGAGGAGCTCTCATCCCCTTCCCATGGGTCCCAGCACGCAGAATCCCTGCTGTCCGTGGGCGGGCTCACATGGGCCCCAGGACCGCCGGCCCCGGGAATTGTGGCCGAGGCCTGTGGCAGCCCAGCCGTATGCCCAGCGGTCTCCGCGCCCTGCATGGCGCTCCTCAGTGTGGAGCTGGGAGGCAGGAGAGTTTGGTTGGGTGATGGCGCTCAGCCTGTCTGTCTGTCTGTCTGTCTGTCTGTCTGTCTGCGACATATTGTCTTTCTCATAGTCCGTCTTTCTCAGTTCTGATGGACGTGGTGTTTTGTGGCTCTCTCTTACGTGCAGGTCACAGGTCACCCTCTTCCCACATTTCTCTGTGCTGTGCATGCAGATTCTCTCAGCCTCCGGCCTGAAATACACACCCTCTGTCAGAGAGAAAGGGGACACGCCAGACGTGCTGGCCTCAGCGATTAAAACGCACGGCAGACTCAGACGTGGGCGCTGCTCTGGGTGCAGGGAGCGCCCTTTCTAGCGAGAGGTAGATGAGGCGACTCGCAGGCGCTGCACGCGCATTGCGTGAGGATTTCCGCTAGGTACTTCTTAAGTGTGGAGCATCTAGCACACCGATTTTGTTCCGTATGTGCCCCAGTGGAGTGTTTCTTGTTAGTCATTTCTCAGATTTCGTTCTGGATACTTTACACTGCGCCGCCAGCCCGGAATCAGCATCACTAATAGTTCACCTGCATTTTAGGACAGCGGTTTCTAGCTTGATTAACTTGTTGGTCTTCTCTGAGACTTGTTTGTTCTGCTAATGCTAAAAAAAGTTAATTTTGCAATTTGTCTTGTTCTATTTTTGTGCCCATTTAACATCGGCGTCACTTTGTTTTGATTAACTTATTGATAAATTAGGAAAGTTTTTAAAGTATTATGTCATTGTGCATTTACTATTTTTCTGTATACTCAGTTCAGACATCACATCTAGAAAGTTTATTTGAATAATGATATATAAAGACAGCACATGTGTGGTGGGGGTTAGCTTGTGTGCCAGACAGGGGCCGACTCTGCTTTTAAGAAGACAGCAATTCAGGCGTCACAGCTTTCCCAGAGGCACACGTTTTAGACAGGGGAGAAAAGGAAATGATCATCCTGGAAAAAAAAAAAAAGTGTCCCCGTCTGCGAAGCCGCTGCAGAGCGGCGCTCCAGCGCCCCGTCTCCTGGACGTTCCTGGCGGAAGCGGTTCACAGAATGCGCTTGGTGTGCAGGGTTCACCCCACAGGTGCTTGGTCCGTGGGTTCTCCGTGACGTCCCCCTGAACTTCATACAGTAAACTAAGGTGACCCTAGTTGTTGATTTCAGTGAGTAGTACGGATGTGCGGTCTTTCTCACCCTCAAAATTTGCAAAAATTAGGGTTATAAATTATGCATACCTGCAGTTCCAGAAACAGATTTCCATGCTTTGTAATTTAACATCCTAGAGAGGAGTTCTCTGAGCCTTTCTAACCGGTGGCTTGTTCTAGGGGTATTTTATTACTCTTTTGTCTTAAGTTTGATAGACCATTTCGTCGTGACGTGTACTGTTAGAAAACCAGACTTTCAGGAGATGTGAGCAAAAGAGAGTAACAACATCTGAACGCGAATCAAACGTTTCTGTAGCCTTCCTCTCTTCTTAATCGCGCACGTGCCAAAATGGGAGCGAAGGCCCTCGTGTCCGGCAGTGTTTACTCCTTAGGACAGAAAGATGCTCGTGGAGCCTCGTCGGGAGAAACTGGCTCAGCTGCTGCTGTCGTGGTTCGCAGGGCACGTGGACACTTGACCCGTTAAGAAGGCGGCCCCCTTAATTTAACTTCGGGGTTGGAGTGACCTACCGTTTTAGTGGACGTTGACGAATGAGCAATGTCACTCACTCTTCCTGTTTTCAGTGAAAAGAATGTCAGTACATACTATGTTATACGTAGGTAAATTTGTATTGCTTACGAAATCATTTGAGGTTTTCAAGGTTTATTTTAAAAGTTGAGATTAGGTTTTCTCGAACGAGTCAAATTAAATGTGCTGTTGGATAAAATTATAAAACGTTAAGTGTAATACTACTTCCATCAGAATGATTGATTAGAAAGCGTTATCTCTGTGCTCACCCTTTAAAGTATCTCTGTAAGGACCGCTTTCGTGTTTTGCAGGTACTGTAATAGGTGTTGTCATTTATACTGGAAAAGAGACTCGAAGTGTACTGAACACATCCAACCCAAACAATAAGGTAGGCTAGATTAAGGGCGGCCGCTGCGATGACCTTGCTTCTTCCTTTCTGTCCTTTCTGTGAGAACGTACATGTAGTTCCGAATAGCGCCTTAACTTTAGCTTGATGTATAACGTAAAAACAGACTTTCAAAAATGCTGGTGGTTTGGGATATGATTTTTCTGTATTTTTGTAACAACATGCTTATACGGAAGAATTTCCAAAGTATCTTTTCTTGGTTAATCAGAGTTTTATATGTCTCTTAAATTTTCATT
Source organism: Pteropus medius (assembly GCF_902729225.1). NCBI lineage: Eukaryota > Metazoa > Chordata > Mammalia > Chiroptera > Pteropodidae > Pteropus > Pteropus medius. The sequence goes on along the minus strand of NW_024340849.1, from coordinate 561,185 downwards.
GTTGAATATATAATTTGCCTATAATTTGACAGTTAATTGTGGGTTTCTTAATTTCTCTACAATCTATTTTACAGTTTGCACTCTGTTGATGGTTCATTTTTAAGATAAAGAAATCTGTATTAATGTTTTTATAGTATTTAATTTAATAGTGTTATATTGTTAAACTAGTTTTATTTATTTCCATTTTAGAAGTATATTAAAAACCAGATTTTAATTTTAAAGACTGCTCGATTATATTTCTAAGCTGATTACGTTCCTGTCATATCCCTAAAATTGTTACTTATGCAGTCAACACGTGTACGTAAGTGAAATCATAATAGAAAGGGGGTCGGTCAGAGTTACTTATGTGACCGACCTCCAGTGGATGACCACAGTTAACTCTGGCCCTGGAGGGTGACTGCAGGTCACCGTCTGGGTAAGCCACAGCCAGCCTGTTGACCCCGGGCAAGTGGCTTAACCCTGAGTCTGACTACTCAGTAGTTGTTACCCATTGTCATCTTTCTACGAAGTGAAATGCGATGTGTGAACGGAGGCCATGGTTCTTGAGCCCTCGCTGCCAGGGCAGCTGTCCCCACTGAGAGGGGTGCGCCGTGGGGTGCGAGCGCCCCGGGTCTGGTTTCTGCCCCCCACTCCAGGGGCAGCCCCCACCCTCGCCCTCCAGGGTTGCCCCCCTCAGCCTCCCACACCTGCCCTCTTCTGCCTCCTGCCCCTTCTCTTTCCCTCCCTGTTTTTTAAACAGCCTCTAGACTTCCTCGCTGTCTGCAGGACGTGTCCTACAGTAGCAGGCACCTTCAGGGTTTGTCTGCTGCTTGTCTGTTGGTCTCACACACGGAGCAAATGTCCTCCACTGGCCGGTGCCATCATGGTGCTCAGTCAGCGGTTCAGTGTCCCCCTTCTGGAAGGAAATGGTGGCAGCAGTGCCCTGCTACATGCTTGATGTGCAGCAGGTCCCGCACCCACAGGACAGCCCGCGGGGGACACGCTGCCGTCTGTCTTAGGGCGGGGAGATGGCGGTGCCGGAGGCAGCAGCTGCCAGCGGGGTTGTTGCTCCTCCCTGAGGGGCCGAGCGCCGTGGAGGTCCACCTTGGCGTGGAGAGCTTTTCGTACAGTGAGGAGAGAGAGGAACTCTCCAGATGTGCACACGTCATGAACTGTTAAACGTCATTTATAAGAATAAAAGTCAAGGGAAGGTTGCAAGCACGCTGCGAGGGACAGAGGGACCGTGCAGTCCCCTGGGAGTGCCGGCGCAGGCGGAGCGGGAGAGGCAGGGAGGACGAGATCGCCGTCCACCATCACGGGACGTTGCCACCGGGAGGCTGCACATCACTGTCCCCGCACGGCTCAGACTTCAGAGCGGGCCGGTGGGGATGAGACGTGAACACGTGGCAGGGAAGCGCGTCGCGCACCCAGGTCCCGCCGGAGCGTTCCGGGGCAAGCCTGTCCCGGTCCCCAGCCGGACCGCCGTCGTACGCGTGGGGCGGACGCGAGGGCGCTGACTGACGGGTCCGGGGGTCAGGGGCATTTCGCTGTGGAGCCCATTGTCGGCGGAGCAGTACGGGCTGAAGATACGTATTTCCGAGTGAGCCCCGTCTCTGTCGTGCCGCGGTGCGGGGGGCCCTAAGCCACAGCGGTCTCCTCTCGGCTCGTGTCCGGCGTGTCGGCAGGGGCTCTGCTCATCACGGTCCCCCAGGGGCCCTCTGGAAACACGCGGCCCTGCCCACTGGACAAGAAGAAACGGCCATGGCAGCGTCCACACTGACCCCGTGTGCGGCTTCTGCCAGCGAGCGAGGAGGGCGCCCTCCCTCGGCCACAGCGATTCGGCGACGATTCAGGTGACGGACTCAGGAAATCTAGCCCTGCCCTCAGCAGGAGGAGGGCGGACAGGAGCACTGCACAGCGACCGCCACGCGTGCCCTTCCCCACGGCCAGAGGAGAGGGGGTCTCAGGGACCCCGAAGCCAGAGGCGAAGGCGCGGGGCCGAGGGAGGCAGCCGGGGAGGAGCGGGGAGGAGGCGCTTCTCCGCGCCTGGGGGCCAGTGGCGGCTGGTGCCGTGCGGGTGACGGGTGACGGGGCGAGGGCAGTGGGGAGGGTCTCGGACTTGGCCATCAGGAGAGCACGGGTGAGCTGAATGTCGCCATCACGGATTCATTCGGGTCCATTCAGGTGCAGGGGCAGGAGGGCCCTTCAGGAGGCCGTGGGGGACGAAGGGTGTGTGTCCCGGGCACTGCGGCCAGGGTGAGGGGCGAAGGCGGAGCCCTGTCACCCTGTCGCCCTGTCAGGCAGGTGCCTGGGGCGCCAGAGAGGCGGTGGTGATAAAAACGGCCAACTGTGCTGCGGAAAAGGGTCGTATTGATTTTGTTTGTTGGTGGTGAGAAAATCAATAGCACAAAACTATTAATGCTCTCAATGGCAGAGCGAGGGTCTTCGTTTATAAAGAAGAAAACGTGTTCCATGGAACGATAAGTTTCATGGGCATCCAGTAGTAACCTAAGTATATAAGCAGGATCACGTAAAAGAAAATGGTATATTGTTATCTGGAGAATAGCTACTGTATAAAATACGGCATGGCTTCTTCGATTTATATGAAATATTTACAGTCATCGATCGGTCAGCCAGTCGGTGTCCTTCTCCCCGCCCTCCTTGCCCCTCCCCTCCCTCTCGCTCCGTATTTTTCATTTATCTGCCACTTGCATTGTAGAGTATGTAATAGGAACATGCAGATTTGTAGAATTGCTTTCAGTTCCTAGGACATAAAATGCTACCGTAAGAGCAGTGCTGATTTAAGAGAAAAAAATTAGTGACCAGCCTTGGTGGCCGTGACATCGACGTAGGGCGTGGTAAGAGTCTGGCGCTCCGATAGCCCAGAGGGTCAGAGCCCAGCAGGTCCAGCTCGTGAAGGGCCCCGGGGCTGCGACCTCCAGTTTGGGACGGAGCCAGTGCGGTTTTCTGAGGCCGATTTTCTGGAGCCCCAAAGCAGAAGCAAAGATACAACTGTCCAAAGTGGCAGACGGCCACGTCGGGTGTGACAGAGGGGTAGAGGTATGTACCGCCATGGCGGTATAAACGCCTACCGTGAAGGCGGCCAGCCAGGTCGTGGCAGCAGAGGGCCCTACGGTTACGATATTAGATGTCATAACGTCACGACGCTCTCAGTACTCACCCCACAGGGCCCCCTCCTGGTCTCCCCACGCTCAGCACAGGCCGTATCTGGTGAAGGCTTTTCTAGGACTCCTGTCGCCATCTGGAGGCACCACCAGCCTTTGTCACTGATGACGCGTGTGAGGACATGTGACTTCTACGAGTAGGCCAGACGTTCTTGTGGGCTGGTCTCCCAGAGCTGAGCCCATGGATGTTAGGTATTTAACCAGTTGTATTGGTTTCCTCATAAAATAAATTTTTAAACTTGTCATTCTAGTCAGCTCACGTCCCACGCCTTATTTTGACCATTTATCCTTTTTGTTTTCATTTTGTCCATTTGTCCTTGAAATCTTCAAACAGAAAAGTAAGGAGAAGAGCACGTATCACTCATGTACCCAAAAAGCGGGTCGACCAGACACCTTGCCTGTCTCCTTAAATGTCTCAAGTACGCATTTAAAAAACAGAGGCACTTTCTCTAGCTGCCACCTCGTGCTGTGACACCTGGCCCACATGGCCTGACCTCATGCCCCGGTCGAGTGGCCCTGGGTTGGTGACTTGAGCTTCATTCCTACCGACAGATTCTGGGCCCTGGACGCCGCCCCACCCCCACCCCCATTCTGAGTCGGAAATCGGAGGGTGGGGTCTGATGTGTACTAAAGAGACTGAGAGCCACTGCCCTTCGTGGTCACCATGACCAGGATGCAAAGAGAGTCCTTAGGTGAGCTCGTCAAGCTGCCACTGGCTCAGTGCCTGACCAAGGTCCCACCTGAATCCATCCTTTTCGATGGGTCTTTGACACTGAATCCTGAAGTCTAACTGGGTCATTTTATATCATCAGAATATCCAGCCGTAGGCTTATTGCAGAAGTTTGTTAGAATGCTTTTTTAAATGTAGCGTTTATCCAGACTCGGGGATTCAGAGTAAACCTACAGTATTGTTAGAGGGGAGAAAATTATAAGGCAAAAGGTTCTTAAAGCTCCTTTTCAGGATTGCAGTGTTTCCTCGTAGTGCCAGCTGGGGACAGGTGTAAAGCAGGGGGATGGGTCCGCACACATTCGAGGTTTTATTTTAAAACTTTGAACAAATCAAAAGTTTTTTATTACTGAGCAATTACTTTTACGATAATATTTAGTGAAAATTTAAATTATAAGGAGTGCAACTTGAGTAATGGACTGCTTTATAAAACCTAGCTTGAGATATATTTAATAAGATGACACTTGATTACATTTAAGAGAGAAAAAATACTTACGGGAGGTTAAGAAAAATCAATTGTGACAGGTTGCCATTTTCACGCCATTCATAATAATAAGTTGCTCAGAGCCAGAACATCAAGGATGAAATGATAATACAAATTGCTTCCAGCAGTTATTGTAATCCCTGGGGCATATTGATTTGTGTTTCTAATAAAAAGATGCTTTCAGACGTCTCATTGACAGACAGGTGATGTATGCCATTATGTGAATTAGAGCCCTGCTTATTCTCTGAGTTGTTGTAAAGGCGTTTTCAGATAATAGAACAAAATAGAGTCAGCTGTGGTGCACTTTGCACGTTGCGATATCAAGGCTATTTCGGAGAAGAGCTTTCTCATTTTAAAAAGGACACTTTATTAATATTCTCAAAGTTGTGTTGGTTTATGTTAAAATATTACAGTAGAATAACTTATTTTTCTCTTTACTGATGGTTACATGCAGTCTCAGCACCCCTTAATTTTTTTAATAGTTACCTTCTTGAGCAAAAATATTTTCGGATTTAAATACTTGTTTAAAAATGTGATCATGTGCTTCACAAAAGAGCTACATGCCGTAGAATATAGTATTACAGTCAGTCTACGTAGATGAAAAGGCTTGGGGAACGCTTTTTGGATAACTGTTATTAATATTAACAAATCATAGCGTTTCAGAGCCGCCACAGGCAAGATGAACCAGAGAGACAACCGGCAACAAAGCGAGCGCGCACGCCGCCCGCGCACGCTCCAGGGCTCCAGCTGCTCCGCGAGAGGCTGTGTGTCCTCGTCAGCCGTGCGAGTATAAATAAACGTATCATTTCAGGAGAGCGGCAGAGGGGCGAGATGCTCGCTGGTGGAGGAGCAGCCCTGACGACACCTGGGACGTACCGCGCTCGGACCAAAATTGGACGTGGTCCCCGAGTCCCCTTTAAATAGGAAGTGGACTGAGAAGCAGGTGTTCTAAGTAAGGGACGCACTCATATTTATTTCAGGCGGGTCCTTGGAATCACTGCGAAGACTTAGCCGTCCGTCGGTCCTGGCCGGGACGGGCTTCCTGGCCGCGGGTCGCCTGTGAAGTCAGGAGTGTGCGGTGGCATCTCGCCCGCTCAGGGCAGCCCGGCCGAATTCCCCACGGCCAGAATCCTAACAGACAGACCATTTATTCACGCAGCAGATAACGTATTTTGATTACGGACTTTGGGTTTTGAAATCCTCGATTCTTTTCCCCGAGGCCATAAAAACTGTTAGAAATTTGTGCAACTGGCGATGACCTAATTCTCACAAAAGTGAGTGCTTATTACTCCCCAGTTATTCGGAAGCATTCCTGATGAAAGCCTTTTGGGATGGGTGAGAAACGTGGTCTGAAGTGTCCAGTAAGGTCGAGAGTCAGAAACGCCAGTTTCAAAGCTTCTGACGGAACCGGCAGGAAGGCGGTCAGGGCGATGATGAGAGTCCCCTGTCACTCTGAAGTTCTCAGGGTGAATGTCACCTTCCCGGGGCTGTGAGCCAGCAAGCAGGGTGGCTCGGCGTGAGGCGGATGCTCCTGGTGGTGACTCTGCACACCGGGCCGCTTCTGGTCACCGGGCATCAGCAGCGGTCCTGTGCGCGGTGTGGGCGGGCGCTGAAGCAGAATTCGCTGGGGAGAGTCCCTGGGAGCATCAGCTGCTTTCCTCACTGTGTCGTGGGGAGGGTGGCCGAGCGGCCTGGGGCCCTGTGACCCTCCCCTCAGGGATGAAGCTGGCGGTCAGCGCCTGCAGGCTGTGTGGGGCGCCTGTCCTCGGCGCTGCGGGCCGGGAGGGGACACCGCGCAGCGGGGGGCTTTTAACATCAGTTTAACATGAACTTCAGTAGCTTGCTTTCCCCCTGTGTAATTAGCCTTGTCAGCTACTAATTACCGTTGGGAAAACTTTAAACTGTACCCCGTGAGTGTGGATTTCCCACTGCGGTGAGCTATTACTGGCCTGGGACCCTTACGGGGTGGGGGGCACTCATCCACGTCCAGCATTTCCACAACGCTCATTTTTAAACTACTTAGTACTGTCAAAATCAAAACTTTCTGATACCTTGGGTCGGAATGAAATTTTCTGAGCTCTGCTGTGAACACGTTTGGAACACAGACCTCTGTGGGGTAGATTACGTCAGATACTCCCATTTCTAACGATGTAGGGGTCGCTGTGCCGACATGTTTCTCAATCATGTTTTCGAGAGACGAGGACGTTTTAAATGAGCCGGAATGTGTTCCTGACGGTTAGTGGCCCTCTCCGCAAACGCGGCCCACCGTCACCAGGCCTCGATGGAGGCCGCTGGGCATCTGCTCACCGTCGGGGGGCACCCGGCTGACCTGGAGAGCCCTGTGGGTGGAGGGAGCGGTGGCCGTTGGCCTGTAGTGCCCGCCCGCCTCCCCGCGGGCCTGGAGGGAGTGGCCCAAGGGATGGGGGCTCCTGTGACAGGCGTCAGGCCGCCCGTACTGCGCTCACTCGTTCTCAGCAACTCGTCTGTATCTAACGGAGCCCGGCGCCATGTGGCTGTGGCATGCAGCCTTGTCGCCTGGGGGCTGAGTATCCCCGAAGACCGGCGTGAGTCAGCCAGGTCTGTGCTGGGGTCCGGCCTGGTGGGGAGGGCCCGCCGAAGACCCGGTCCGTCCTGCCAGGACTCTCAGAGGGGACTTGTTGAGCTGCTTTTCCCTGCTGGGTGCGGCGAGAACGTGGCGTCATTCTGAGTTGACAGTGGAAGGCCGCACAGAGTCACAGGGGGACGGCTGGGCGCCCGGGCAGCTGTGCTACCTGGCTCTCTCACTGCCTCGAAACATGAATTTCTAAACAAGCAAACACATAAATAAGACCCCGTTTCAGAGCTGTAACTCACAGGCCTTTGGGGAGGTTATTTTTATTTTTTGAAGCAAATCTAGTAGCTCACAAAATTTTATGCTTTCAAAATATGCTTTCAAAGGGAAGGAATTCTTTACATTAACAGTTTACAGGTTTCTTAAGGAGTTTCACCCTAACACTCTAAGGATTTCAAAGGACCTGTTTTACACTGACCCGCAAAGGCGCTCCCAAAACAGCTGCCCAGGCGGCCAGCGGCCTGCAGCGCCTGCGCTGTGGTCCCGCTGTGTGCGCTCTGCAGACTCTGCTCTCGCGCCCGCACTGGTGCCTGCTCCCTGCTTCATGGGGCTCAGCAGGTGTGACGGCTAGCATCCACGCGCGTCCCCGGCCCTCTGAGGCCTTGCGCGGATGTCCCCTCCCCTCCATTGGGACCCGTTCCCTGGCTGGTCTCATTTCCCAGAGTTGGGACTGTGTACTTGGTCCCCGTCCATACAGCCCGCCCCCTGTGTCTCAGCTCATCTACCTCCTGATCCTCAGCCTCGTCCCGCTCCATTATCTCTCACCCAGACAGCTCTGTCTCCCAGTTTGTTCCGTGTCACACCCAGCGCCACATTTACAAACCAGGGTGCATAACGTTAGTTCGGGGTTCCTGCTGCTCTCACAGCGAGCACCAGGACACCAGGACCTCCACTGCCGCCTCCTCCAGGCGTGCAGCACGCTCCGAGCACACTGTGCCTGTGTAAGTGTGTAACTAGTCGTCCGCCTGACTCGTTCTCTGAAATGGAAGCTTCTGGACCGCAAAGGTTGTGCGTCCCAGTGTTGGTGGGGCCTTGCACACTGGCGAGCGAAGCAGCAACCCTGCTTGTCTGGCTCTCCCGGGGGATTTTGTTCTTTCTGTCACAGAAAGATGATCCAGACTCATCTTGCGCCTTCTCTGCCCCAGCCCGAGATCAGCCCCACGTTCCTCTCAGCAGATGGTAATTAGGAGTCAGGATCTGGGAGCTGGATGTGCTCGTTGCTGTTCAGATGTGTCGTTCCCAGGCCCACACAGCGGACTGGGGGGGGGGCGGGGGGGGAAGGGTGGCCAGGTGTGCATGCACACACCTTTAAGCCTGTATTTATTTTTACATCTGTGTGTATTGACACCGTGAGTTCAGATACGCTTCCAGTTCCGGTTTAGGTCCCTGGCTTTCTTCTAGTTTTCTTTTCCCACGTTGCAGCTCGTTCCCGACAGTGAGAAGCCTGATGACCGCTGCCCTCACGCACTTGCTCCTTAGACCAAGCCCTGCGGGTGCCCTCTGCTCCCCGAGCTCCAGCCCCGGGCCAGACCACCCAGGGCAGTGCCCTCCCTGGCGCCTCGACCCCTCTGCTCAGGCACGGACATATCCCCTGTGTTTGGAAAGGGAAACATGAACACAGTCAAGTGATTTATCTTCTCATGGCCTGGCTTTCATTTCATTTCTCGAGGGCTAAAGCTGTGTGTTTCGTTCATTTCGTAGACTTCAGGCCCAGCTTGTAATGTGCTCGGGCAAACGCGTTAGGGGCTGGTAAGTACTGACTGAATGGACACAGGAGTCGGTCACTGAGAGCAGCGGCGAAGGTGTGTGGGCTCCCTGGCTGTCACCCGAGAGGGCCCTTCGATGAGCACAGACTGGCACTCGCCTTTGCCGGGATTCAGGGGAGACACGACTGGGAGCTCGGAGCCCCTGGGGCAGAGCGCAGCGCTGTGCCCGGCACTCTGCTCTCACACGCGCGTGCCCTCCGACCGCTGTGCCGGCGGGACAGGCGTGCCCGCCGACGGACCCCGTCCGTGCAGGAAGCCCTGGCAGACGCGGGGCTGAGGCCTGGGTCTGCAGGTGGACACCGTGTCCCGTGCCGTGACCCCGAGTGAAGAAACACTGCGACCGGTCTGCCCTTCTCAGCCCGCCGCCATTGGCGCCCGGGGCTAGAAGGACACGCCGTCTTCAAGGAGATGGTCATCAAGAGAGGGAGCTCATCATGGGTGCCTCTGTCCTCTGTCTGTCCTTCGGTTTTGCACACAGTAAGCCCTTAATAAGTGAGGACTTATTTTTGGAGCGACTTACTTAAGGACCGTCGTTGTTTTTTAATGTTCCGAATTAAGTGACTTCAGAGTTTGGGAAGCGAGGCCGGGAACTCAAGTGATGTCTTCCGGCCGCACGGCTGGGATTTCTGTGGACTTGGCTGTCAGTGCTGCCGTGAAGGACAAGGTGTTCTTTTCACCGCAGCCGTGCCGGTCGCCGACCTGTTACGTAGCAGCGTGTAACTGCCCGGCTGTGTTACAGACACTCTGCCACCACAAAATAGAGACAGAAAAATGAGACAGGAAAAAGACAAATGTAACATCACCACGTGAAGTTCATTAACCTGTGGAAATGAGCAGCTTGAGTACGGTACAATTTAGGGGAGGATTTATTTAGTTTGGGTTGGATATTTAGTCATTCAAGCAACAATTTTCTTAAGTTAAAGCCAATAATTTGTTTTTTTTTTATTATAATTACAAAAATTGTTTCATAGCCTTAAGATACAGACATGGTCTGAAACACAATATAGAGAACAGAATTTTCATAATGGTTCAATTTAATATGTTTTTAATTCCAAACAATATAAAGAAAAATGACTGCTCCCAAGGTTTAATTTCGATCTAAGATGATGCATTCGCCTGCACCCTGGATAAATGAGGATGGCTTCGCAGCAGCCTATTTTCAGGAGGGCGAGTGTGCTCTTTGCCTCGTTAGCAGTCAGCTCAGGTTACCGTGGAATATATTTTAGATTGAAGAAGAAAGTCGGATTGAAAAGTTCCCTCCCGTTCTTCAATTAGTAATCAATTCTTATTTGAGACCTACTCTTAAACTTCGGCTTGCCGAGTAAAGAATCATAAAAATTTTAAAGATAATTTATGGTCACTAATGAACTAAAACCAGAAAATATAAGTAAATGGATTCTGGGACATTTTAAAGTATCGTGTTCTTTGCACAATTTCATTTAACACACATTTTAATTCGTTATAAGGATGTATTACATGCTAGGTGATAACTACATTTTCTATGTATTAATGCTGAGGTAGTACGTTAAAAAGAAGGATGCTCAAGATCTGAATCTCTTTTATAAAGTAAGATTTACACTGCTCAGGAAAGACGTAAGTTTTAAGAGTCAATAGAGTCGTTTAGTTATTCTCCCCCTTATGGTGAATAAAAATGTGCACTTTGTTGTTCTGCTGCTGTTACAATGGCAGTGTTTCAAAATGAAATGGGAGGGTTTTGGCCGTGGTTTTGTCACCCTAGCAAAGGGGGAGCGTCTGCTGGCCGGCCTCGCTTCTGTTTCTGGTCTGATCTCATTCCTCGGCTGGTTCTGGGTGGCGTGTGCAGGTCACTAATCAGTGTGAGGTCGCTTCTGTCCACGTTCTCCTGCCCGCGGTTCCTCGCTGACAAGCCGAGTGTGGCTCTCGGCGGTCTGTGCCGTCCTTTCCTCCTCTGCGGGAGTGCCCGGGACGCTGGCCTGCTGCTCCTCCGTCCCCCCTGCGAGCACGTGTTATGTGTGGCGCGTTGGCAGACGCAGCGAGGACGTAGGTATGTGACTGTCCCTCCAGGAGCTCGCTGCTGATGTGGCTGACGCGTTCACAGGGCATTCGAAACAGGCTCCTCGTCTGTGGGGTCCGTGTTGGTAGGCTGTCCCCAAGCTCTGAAGGGCGACTTTGACAGCCGGGGCTGGCAGGGAGGGCGGTGCGAAAGGGCCAAGCTGGGCAGGGAGAGGGCTCGTGGGGACGCTGGGCTGGAAGCACCTCAGCTCTGCGGCGTGTGCGCCAGGGCCTGGATCACGGAGGGGCTCCCCGCTACATCAGCGCGTGCGACCGCATCCCGGAGCCGAGCGAGGGGACCCCAGGGGCAGGGGATGCGTGCCGTAGACATGTGGCAGCTGCGTGAGGACCGGCTTAGCGGACAGCATGGAAACCAGTGAGGCTTGAGAGCCATCCGGAGAGGACGCGTGGCTGCGGCCCGGGCGTGGGATGGCGCAACGCCGGGCACTCTATGCTGAACATGTTCTGACACCGCGAAATGCCCCTAAGCATAGTCGGAGGTCGCAGGAGAAGTAGGGACTTTAAAGTAGTAACGTGAAGACCAGCACGTGGTCTGGTGCTCAGCTTTTGAGGTTCTGAATAGACTTTGGAAAAGAAATTTGATGGTCTTGAAAAGTGAGACTTTGGGTGTAACAGAGCTGAGTGTTATTGCGATTCAAGAGGCCAAGTCTCAAAGGGACTGGGCGGAGTATATGCGTGAACAGCACAGAGGAGAGAGACGACACAGTCAGGGCACCCCGTCGCAGGCTCCCCATCTGGCCGCCTCTGGAAAAGCAAGAAGGACAGCCGTGGGCCTCGGGCCTCTCCGCAGGACTTCCAGGAGTGACGTGGCGACAAGCTCAGGCTGGGGCTGGGCAGGTTACAGGAGAGCCACAGGCCGGAGAGGGCCCAGGCCGCCCTCTCGGGCTCCCACATGCTCCAGAGTCACGCAAGACAGACAGTGCCAGAAGTTTCTGTGCCCCGGGAGGGGGCAGGCTGGAGAGAAGAAGGCCCGTGGCCTGTGAAGCATGCAGTAGTGACCAGGGACGTAACCCTTGTGCGTGCCAAGCCCAGATCTTGCAGAGCTGACGGCACACAGACCATGGCAGTGCGGCTGACAAGTGGCCTCCCCATCCTGAGGGGCCAGCAGGTCCCCTCGCACCATCCTGAAGCTTTGGGCAAACACCTGAACGCAGTGCGATTTAAATCTGGAAAGCTAATTGCTGATATTAATGAGCTAAGGGCGAGCATGTCACCGGATTATCTTCCATTACACTGAACATTTAGGAACTTATTTTAGGAAAATTAAGTTAGACTTCACGCATCTTAGCCTTTGTCCTGTGAAATGATATCCACTACCCCAGAACTTCCAAACGTGAGCATACGAAGTGCTTTTGATACTTGCCGGGCGATTCAGGACAGAGTCCCTGTCTGTGGTGCCAGCGTTCCCCGGGGCCTCACCTGTAACCTGCCCAGCCCCACCTGCTCCTAGTGGACGGGCTGGTACTGGGCACCCTCGCCACACAGGAGCAGAGGCTTGTCTGCACCCGGCCGCGTGCCCACTGACTTCTGTCATCTCCACGGTCCCACAGTCAGTCACGGTTCTGCTCTTTGGAACCGCAACGAAAGAGGGTGAGTCGGGGAACAGCTCCTGTGCTCGGGGCGGCCATGGGTGCCCCTGTGCGGCGGCGACGGGAAGTGGGAGGTGGACTGCAGGGGGCGTCACGGTGCTGGAACGGCCGTGTGGCTGTCGGCCCCTTTCAGTCTAGTCATTACGGCGCCTTCCCTGCCACACTGTCGGCGTGTCCTGAAAGGAGATGGAGGAACGAGCTTGCCTGCAGCGTGGCGCTAACATGTGACGGCCGAAGCTTACTTCCGGCACTGCACTTTAGTCTTGTCATTTAGGGTTTTAGTAGCTCACGTGATTATCCTTTAGGACTGTGCTTCTCACTCGCTGTTTTCTTGAGCATGTGGCTTCGTAGGCGCGGTCACCGCCGGTCACACGCTTGGCCGTTAGACACGTGGAGGACATGCGGGCACGCAGACGGCACCTTTGAGCGCCTCAGAGCCAGGAGGGAGTCTTCGGGCCGAGCGTCCACACAGATGACAGGAGCGTGCCCGGCCCCTGGAGACCGCTTTCCTGCTCAGGGCCTGGGGGTCCCACAGACTCCACGCTGTAGCCAGACGGCTGCCCGGGGAGCCAAGAGCAGGGAGCCGCGTCCGGCCGGCGAGTTCCGGGACAGAACTCCTCGTCGCGACCGCCGCTCTGCCTCCAGCCTTGCTGCCGGGGGCTCCCCCGTCCAGCGGGTCCCCCGAACACAGTCGACTTTGCGCCAGCTAGGTTCTGGTCCTGGCCGGACTATTCCTGGCCGCTCGTTTCGGTCGTAACATGGAATCGCTTTATTTCGTCTGTTCTTTCCCCAGAGTGTAGCGTTGGTGCCCGTCGAGCAGGTTGCTCAAGATCTGAATGACCACATTTCAGTACAAATCGTGAAGTCGAGCTTTCTGATGAACAAGATCTGACCGGCCCTTAGTTCACGAACCTGATGGAAGTTCGCGTAAGGAACGGAAAATGCGAGCAGAGGTGACTGAGGCCGACTGCTTCTGGCTGGCTCGCGGGCCCGGCGCGCCTGCACTGCGCCGTGGGCACCAGGCCGCCAGGCTGGGGGCGCCGAGGCCTGGCCGGGCAAACCCCAGGTGGTCTCCCGTGGTGGCACCCTGAAGACGATGACAGAAATCGTGCCAAAGCACTTTGCAAATGGTAGTGGCGATTAGGTTGCAAATTGCTAAGGTCATAGTGGGTCAAAAATTAATCAGTTATTGCCAGTTCAAACCAAAAATGAAACCCCTTTATGTTGGCCGTCGGTGCGGGCTCAGTCTCGTTAAAGTACGTGATTATGCACTCATTTTTGTTCTCTGAAGCATTTTTGCCTGCGTCTCTCTACTTAGAGCACAGGCGAACTCCGGCTTCGAGCCGTGACGTCAGGGTGCCAGTCCCCTCGCCTCGGGCCCCGCTGCAGCGTCATGACACTGTTTTTGAGCTCGAAGGCTGACAAGCCACCTCTGAGACGCTAAGGCTTTTCCTACGTCACCTGCAGCTGGAGAGCGTGACCTGCGTGTCCTTGACCTTCACGTGTGTCTCGCCTTCGGTGATCAGCCAGGGCTCCGAGGCGCCGTCAGGTCGATCCCCACCCACTGGCTCTTCCCGCCTCCGCCACAGGCAGTGCTCATCCAGACGGGGACCCTGTGCACCGCTTTGCCGGACGGCGATTCACGAACCCCTGGGATTTTAGCTCCCTCCGTCGAGGGCGACCTTTCTGTCACCGTGCGCATGCTCATTTCGCACGGCTAACGTGTAATCACATTTAAAGTGAGTGTGCTGCACGCGCTCTCACGGCACTGTGGTATTAGCGTCGTGACCCAGCGTCGGCTCATGGTGGCCGAGGGATCACCTTGTGTCTGAGCTTCAGAGCACGATGGCCACCTAACACGGGCCTCCTTGTGGCGGGTTTGCGAACTTCCACTGACCCTTAGCTGCCATCTGGTACGAATTCAGAGTGCTCCTGTCATCTGCTGCTAATTGCTGTCACCTGCACATTGCAGACCGTCCTGAGATGTGAGCAGGACGCACGTTGCCTTTGGAGCGGGGTCCTTGCTCTGGGCATGCGCGTGTGGGCCCCTAGACAGGAAACAGCGGCAGGCTGGGGGTTTCTCAGCAGCAGCATTTCAAAATGAATTTGGGTGCATTTTAACACACAAGGTACGAACGATGGGGAGCGTTTTGGGAAGGTTACTGGTTCGCCGAATCCAAGTGTTTTGTCTGTTCCGACTTGTCTCGACGCGTCCGGCATCAGGAGCCGGTTCAGGCTGGCGGGGCTGTGCGCGACGTTTTGCAGACGACTTCTCCAGCCTCCTCGGGCAGGACTCCCGCGTCGAGCGCCATGTTACATTCATGTGTGGCGCTTGTGGTTTAGAGAACAGGCAGTGCACCCTGGTTTGAAGGCTGAACTGTCCCCTGTGGCACCGGCGCAGCTGATCATCGCGGACCAGAAAGACGTGTGTATCAAGTAGTTTACAAAATGAAGCCAGCTGTGTTTCCCTACAGACTGCGGCTTCCTGACATGCATCATTAAACCTCATTAGCTACTTCCTTTACAAAGATTCTTGTAGTCTTGAACATTGCATATTAACATTTTCTGCCCCTCCAACTGGAAATTATTTGCTTTATTGTAGAGTGTCAACTTGCTCTGGTTTCTGATGCGTTCTAATTGGTACTTTAGAGTGTAATCATCGTGAGATACCACGCCATGCATTTCTTTATTTGGAAATTAATACAGACCTTTTCACTTTATCTGTCAATCTGGGCAACTTTTCACACAATTCCCAACTCTTGGGATTGCTTACAAGCCATTAAGTATGAAATGGTTCATAAAATGTCTTTGAAGACATAAAGTAACACAAAAATTTTAGATGGTTTAAAATAGCGTTACTTTTTGCCAAAGTACCAGTAATAAATCTCTTAAATAGTTTTAATAACGAAAAGCCAGCTGAAAAGTTTATTTGACCCTATTACGCTTATCGTTTAATTTTTTAAGCAGACCTGCTAAATTCCATTTTCCTTACCAAAGAATGCAAGTCGTGAGAACCATGGATTTTGAAAACTTAAGTAACATTGATTCAAAGTGAGGTGTTAGAACAGTGTGGTCACTTCATCCTCTCGTTTTCTGCCATTCTCTGTCTGCCATTCTGCTGTGCTGCCCTAAAAACTAAAATGTTGATCTGTTAACTTTCGGTCAGTAGCTGGTTATGCTGATGCGTGGCTGGCACAGAAAATGGACAGACCCTCGTCATTGTGCTCAAGATAACAGTAATTCTGAGGCGTTTCGAACCCTGCTCAGCATTTTCTGTATCTTCACATGGTTTTAACATAATCAGAAATAGGTGCTGTGTATTTCATTACAAGGGAATTTCATGAATTCGGTGAAATAGTGATCATAATTTTGATTCCAGTAAATAGTCATAGACCTTGTCAAGTCAGCTAATGACTCTTGATTTAAAAACACTATTGAGTGGTTTTATGTAGTGCCAGGTGCCAGATATATCTGGGGATTGGGGTAAAGACCTTAAATGGTCCATAAATTCCCATATATTTACTCCGTAAACCAAGAAGCATTGAAGGAGGTAGTGACACATTACTGGACACCATCAGAGCCTCTGTGTCACTTAGCAGGGTTCCTGGTACAAAGCCGCCCTCAGAAAAGCAAGCAAGATGTGAAACATGCTAATCTAAACTGCCACACTAGGGCAGGTAACCACTGCGGAATTTTCTTGCTGATCGTCTCTCCCCTCCCCCAAGACGCTATTGCTGAGCGCTGGCACGTTCACGATGCCGTGTGTAGTAGTCGGGGAGGCAGCCTGCTGAAACCAGACTTCCCGGCATCCATCACGTAAAAGCCTTGCTAGCTAACGTTGAGCGAGTCCCCTCGCGTAAGCCATTACACGTTATACTTGTCGGTATGCCAGAATGGAGTTTCGACGGTAACGTTTTTTAATTAATCACCGAACAAATTTCCGCCTTATTTTAGAAACTCATCTATATCATAACCTCTTCTGGAGAGAATCTAGGGCTGGAAATTAAAGACACGTTGTAAATTGATGACCTTGTTTACTAGCAAAAATTTCACCGTTCCCTTTTCCAAAGCGTTTTAAGGAAATTAACTAAGCCGGGGGACAGGTGGTCATCCCCCACCCCCCAACCCCACCCCAGGTCCCATGCAATTCTTCTTTAAAAACAGGGCCCAGGCAGGTTCTAGGCAGGAGGGCTGGGCTGGCGCCTGCTGCTCTGGCCATTCCCCTGCCTCCTGCGCCCCGAGGATGCGGGTCCTCGCTTTGTGTGGGAGAGGAGCACCCCCATCTCTCCCTCCTCCACTCCTCAGCCATCCCCATCATCTGGTGCAGATCTTCAGCGCCTCCGTTCCTGGCATCGGGAAGGCTAGAAGCGCTGTGTTCGCCCTCGGCAGAGTTCAGAGGGTCCCTGGAGGGGACAGTGACTGCAGAAATGCCCAGGCACGATGGCACGAAAGCCCCGGCTTCACAGTCAGCCGTTTCCCTAACGAGTGTTAATAGAGCCCAGACCTTAGGGTCTTTGTTATCGACGTGTTTCATAAACGATTATTTTTCATTCAGTATTATGTTTTATAAATTAAGTGAATGTTTTAAGAGTATATTTTAGGGGTATTTCTGAAACACACACTCACAGAAGATATTTAAAACTTACCACATTCAAGAAAAAATAATGACACACACGTGCACATCCGTCCCAGCACACCGACAAGCATGACACGCAGTGGGCTCGGTCATGAAGCCTCTTCGGTGTGGACACTGAGCCTGGACTAGAAAGCGGAAGGTGACGACTGCCCCATATGTCAACAATTTTACAAGAAGCCACGGTCTGCCCCTTCTTACTGTCTGTTAAAAATTTAAGACTCCTAATAAAAGTCTTTCTTTAAAAATATCAGTACCATTAGAGGTATTATTAGAAAATTTTATTTTTCCTGATCCGAGGGATAAAAGAATTCCCAAGAGTGTGGGGTGTTTTAAAGTCTTTGAAGACGCACGATGCAGCCAGCAGCCAGGGTGCACGGGCTGTGCCGAGACGTCTGCGGACACCACGGCTTTTCCGGGCCACGGTGAGGGCGTCGCCGCTCCCTAAGCTCATGGGTGCTGTGCTGTTCGGCAGGAAGGGTTTGAGAACAGGTTAATCTATTCATAAAAGTATCTCTTAAAACAAATGTAAAATTACCCAAATAAACTGCTTGTTTAATTGGATTAGATTGAAATCCAAATGCCTGACCTCAAATTCACTCATATGAGTGATGCTGAGGTTTCTGCAGTCAGTGCTTAGCTTAGGTTAGTGAAGTAATTATTTTAAATTGGTGGGTGGTCTTGGCAAAACCGTTTAAAATTGATAGCTTGTACATTGTTAAGACAAACATAAGGTAATACACATATGCAGGATCTTGAAACCATTAAGGTCAGTTGTTGCAATTTTATTGACTTAGATTATAGAGGTAAATCTTCAAAAAGCCTTAGCACTGTGCTAGTGTACTGACTGATTACCTACAGTATTTTACGTGTCATATCTTTAAATATGATTCCTTATGGGACACTGGATTCTTATTCAGGAAATTCCCCACCAGATAGAATCCAGCATGTTAAAGTCTAAGAATTGCCTTGAGTTATTCATGACAAAGCATTTAGGTTTACTCCTTTTTTAAAACAAAACAAAACAACTTGTACTGAATATACCGAATTGCTGGAATTGGAGATCCAAAAGCAGGTTTTCAGAATAAAGGAAAAAAGCATCAAACTTGAGCGCCCTCTGCCGGCTAAGCCTCAGCATGCCACACCTTTGCCTTTGCTTTCTGTCCCCAGCTTAGACATGTTATTAAAAAGCAGCAACAAGATATCAGCAGGAAGCCTGGCAGTGAGCGGTGCACACAAGTCTTATTCAGTGTAGCGTTGAACTGGTCACGATTTATATGGTTTGATCTTCTTTACATCTGTTGTAAAATAAGATCGGGAGCGCTATGCATCAGAAAATTATGGGGTTTCCTTAATATTCGGTGCTGGATTTTAATGTAACTTATGGACATAGAGTACAAATTAAATTTCCAAATAGTTTCCAGCTGCTTTGCATATTCGTGCATACTTATTTTTGTTTTAAATATGGCTTTGATGTATCACAAGTTGAGGATATTTGAAATAATGTTTATTACTAAAAATAAAAAAATAAGCAGCTATTTTTAAATTAGTATATTGCTTTAAATTTGATGACTTTTGATATATTGTTGTACTTTAATAAAGGTTAAAATGTAGAAAGGAAACTGTCAGCCAGCAGATCGTCCCGCATGAACGTGTAACATAAGCCTGAGTTTTGCAAACACAGGTTTGAGATGTGTGTATCCGTGTGTTCATAGAAATGTGCCGTTTTGTGGCGTTTTTGACGAGCAGTGTTCCGTTGAGCGAATACGCATCACAGGAAATGCTGGAGTCAGTATCGAAATTTCTCAAATGGTCTGGAAGGCCAGAGGTTTGAGGGGAGACCCTCCAACCTAGCAAGGGGTGTGTTCGCGGGCGCTCGGGGCGATTTCACCTTAGCAACCTGTTTGCCGTAGGCCAGCTGGCAGGGTACATGTGCACTGTCCTAAACGGGACTGGATTAGGGCACGTGCGTGTGAACTCACGGGGAAGGCTATCTAAAAATATAACAACGTGTGAACTCACGGGGAAGGCTATCTAAAAATATAACAACTTCATTTTCTTTCTAAATGCTACATGTTCGAGGAAAACCATCTCATGTAGTAACTATATAGTGAGCAAGGAAAAACCCTTATGTGCTGAATATAGAATGGTCTGGAAGAATTTCTTGGTAAAAATAGAGGATATGAAATATTCTTTCAGAACAGACTTTGAAATGTTATTGTATAAAATGTAGGTTTTGATTTATAAAATGTTATTGTATAAAATGTAGGTTTTGATATATTGTAACATTAAGAACTGTCGTACGGATACTCACTTAGGGAGCTTTTAGAGCTCAGATTATTGAGCCAATAGACGAGAATGGCTAAAAGAAAAGCTCCTGATTTCGCAGATCACTGAGGCGATAAACGGTAGTAGCTCAGACGTCTTCGTGTGGGGCCTGCCTGCAGGTGCAGCTGGCGCTTGACACTCGGTAGTTCGTGCCCAAAAAGGGACAAATCAACTGGAGAAGAGAAGGAAAGCCTATATACCCCATCACTTTTTTAAAAACGAACTTTTCATTTAAACTCCAAAACAGAAAAAGTGATTCCTACAAGATTTAGGAGTTTAATTTAGTGTATGAGTTTCGGTTCTGTGAAATACAGGAAGTACAAACGAAAGTCTGAAAATTACTTATTTTGTTGTCGTTTCTTAAGAGTCTACTAAAAGTGGAAAACATGAGGCCGATGTGCTTCGACGATATTTGAAAGCAGTGTGCTTTTCTTAGGAATTTCAGTCAGGTTAAAGTGTAGCCCTGTGTCCGTTGTGTAGTCACAGTCCAAGTTCTGAATGGCGAGGAGCTGGTGGGCTGGTCCGGGACTAGTTCAGCTGTTCAGAGACGGGGGGGCATGAACAGTAAGGCCCCCCGCCCCCGCCAGGTTCTGTGTCCAACCCCGCTGCTCGGCCTGTGTAGAGAGTTGTCTTGAGTGAATTAACTATTAGATCGGAGGCTTTTCTGTCTTTCGAGTTGTAATGCATTTACAGGGAAACTATAAGACAAATAATATTTAATAATAATATTAATGGTAAAAATAATATTAAAATAATATTTAGCTTTCTACAGGAGTTTAAATGGGCTTTTTGACGTGTAGCCTGTTACTATTTTGCTATTCTAAAATGCCTCTGTAACAAGGAAGTGGGAGTTTTAAGAGGGCAGTAGAAGTGTTCACGTTCACGTGACGTTCATACCGTACGATCAACAGTTAGCGGCGCTTGTGCCTTTCGTCCTGTCTCTTGCAAAGTTGTTACAATGCGAGACTTTGGTTCCAGTGCAGCGTGCACCGTGATTTCTCAGGGACTTGGTAGCAGGACGGGAGGCGTAACCGAGATGGATTGGAATGGCGCTGTGTCACGGAGGTAAGGTGGATTCTGATTGGTCCGTGCGATCATTACAGAAAACCTGGCTGATCTTTCCTTGATTAAGCAGGGGAATACCGAATTTACCCTTTATTGTTGGTACAAACCATTATTTTACTGAGAACCATTAGCTGTTTAAAACTTGGTACATAAATTAAAGAGGAGCTAAGTGGGTTTGTGATCGTTGCCATTAGCACATTTTAGATTATACAGGCAATTATTGTGTTCATTATCCTAGAACAGCCCCTTTGCAGAACCATTGTGGCGTCTCAGACATTATGCACAAATTTTCCCTTGGAGATTAAAATTTCCAGTAGCGTATTTAATTTTGTTATCACAGTTGTTTCAAATAAAACAAATATTATGACAAGTAGAAGAAAATTTGCTTTACTAATATAGGAAATTACAATAAATGTTGAAAATTAGTTCCTAGTATACTTAACTTACCTTTTCTTGTACAGTCATAATTACTTCAAGTGATTATTAATGTATTTTATGCGTGAAAAGATTTTGCAATCCCAGCGAAAGTTTCAGTGTTTCAAGAATTTTTTTAAAGAAGAGATTCACATGAAAACTCAAGTTACCACCTTCTTTATAGAATCTGTAACTTTATAAGGTGACTAGTTTTTATACCGAATAGTTCTTAAGAGTCTGGATTGCATTTTAGACAAGTTGAACAAACTTTTAAAGGTGTTTTGGAGGGGTGAAAATAAAAAATTAACTATTAATCAAAAGTGGACTTTAAAAAAAATAAGAGTTGAAATACATATTTTCTTCTCACTGCGTTTTCTTAGAATTGGCAAAACACAAAACAAAACAAAACAAAACAAGATCATACCACATGCTATGGCTTGGTTCCAATTATATTCCAGGAAGAACAGCCATAGCTCAGAAAAGGCCGCCCAGGAGAACGCGAGGCCAGCCGCCGTGGACAAGTCAGCGTCCACGCTGCCGAGCTCAGCTGCCTCCCTTTGCGGAGGAGGGTGGGGACACAGCGTCCAGCTGGCTTCAGAACTGCTGTACTCGGGGCCAGGCGGCCGCCACGTCTGTCTGGTCCGCTAGAAAGGCCGTAACAGTGTGCGTTTCGGCAGATCCGCGTGCGAGGCGCTTCCTCGGCCACTGTCCCGTGTGTGGCATTCTTCAAGGGAAGCGCTGTGCCCATTTCTGGCTGTGTCCCTGCTCTGACAGTCCTCCACTGCCATGATGCAGGGGAAGTGTGGTTATGCATTTCGCAAGACAGTGATTCTTTATTTTATTACAAGAAAAAGACCCACTCTGCAAGGCCAGATTAAATCATTCCTTTCACTTTTTAATGGGATTTGGATGAATAGAGTAAAATACGCACTTTGCATTCACTGATAGCATCTTTGGTTGAGGTAATTGAGTCTTTTCTCCCTGACCAATGAATAATGACTTCATCTGACCCTCAGCGAGCCTGACACTTAGGCCGCCTTTGTCACAGCAAGAGGAGCCGGGCTTTGAAACATGCTCTACTTCCCTGGCTTAATTTTTCTTCATTTTAATCCCAAACCCTATTTTTCTCAATAATTCAAGCATAAACTATGTAGTAGTTGAAGGAGCGGAAATTGCAAGGTATTTGTCCTCGTCGCGCGGCTTCTTAAATGGAGTTGATAAATCAGGCTGTGGCCTCAGCTGCTGTGTTCTCAAGGGAAGCACGGCCCTCAGGCGGCCCCGCGGGATGGGATGGGACAGGCCGGGACGTGTCAGACCGGTCCTGTGGGCCGTTTGTCTGTCCTCCTTCAGGTTTGCAG
This sequence comes from Pteropus medius, assembly GCF_902729225.1. Lineage (NCBI taxonomy): Eukaryota > Metazoa > Chordata > Mammalia > Chiroptera > Pteropodidae > Pteropus > Pteropus medius. The sequence goes on along the minus strand of NW_024340849.1, from coordinate 538,994 downwards.
CCGCCCCCGGGCTGCGGGCGGGGATCCCTCGGAGGACAGTGCTGGTCTGACGGCAGTGACAAGTGGCCGGAGAAGGGCCTCATCTGCTGCCGCTCCGTGCAGGCTGGCGGCTGGGCTTGTTCCATCTCCTTAGTGAGGGGTCTTTATAGTAGGTGATCGGATCAAGCTCGCTGCCCTGTCTGTTGCTTTTCTTAATGGAGAGAAGTCCTTTTCAGAGAGGCTGCTGGCCGACAGGGATGACGGACACACTGCCTCTTCTCAGGGCCGCAGCCTCCCTGCAGTCCCTACGTGGGGTGCACGGGCCGAGGGAGACACACATCCGCTCTCTAGAGAACGAAGCGAGCCCACAGGTCTGCTCGTGCCTGTCGCCACCTGTCTTGAGCGTCCTCGTGGGCCATCACAACGCCACCACCTAGAGAGGCACCTGAGGTTTTGTGGCTGGACACCCAGACTCATGCGTCCTCGGTGGAGCCCGCCTGGAGGTGCTGGGCCGCGACCCGTTTGCAGAAACCCACCCCTATCTCCAAGGGCTTTTCAGGACAAGAGCGAGGTTAACACACGCTCGTTTTCCGTTCTGATAAAGGCTGATACGAGAGGAAGTTTAAGGGTGCCATCACTATCACGCGTTCAGATGTGTGCTGCTGGGGCCTTAAGGTTATGTCCGAATTTTGTTTTTCAGGTTGGTTTGTTGGACCTTGAACTCAACCAGCTGACCAAAGCGCTGTTTCTGGCACTAGTTGCCCTGTCGGTTGTCATGGTCACCTTACAAGGCTTCGTGGGCCCGTGGTACCGCAACCTGTTCCGCTTCCTCCTCCTCTTTTCCTACATCATTCCCATAAGGTGAGTTTAAGAATTAAGATAAAACAAAGGTCTAGTTTCGTTGAACATGATCTTATTGAAATTTATGTCTCAGTTTGAAAGAAATGATTCACGCGAAGCTCAAGAGGAAGGAGCCAAGAACTCTGGGGAATCTTGGGGAACCCTTCAGTAGAAAATAACATTGGTTGAGGGGTGGTGAAATCGGTTTCGGGAGAATAATCTAGAAATCCGTTACTTTTCCTTATGTAGCCTGGAATGGGTATTGATAACAGTCTTTGACAGGACCCGAATCCAGCGGAGTAGTCCTGTCTGTCGCTGACGGCCTGCTGCCCCCCCTTGCCCTTGGGGCAGTGTGCGCAATCGTCGACGTTTTAAAGTTATCTGTATTTCAGAGACCATCCAACATATCTGTCAAGTTAGATAAAATATTGAGTAAGGTGGTCTTCTAACATGAATAATTTTTCAAAACAGTAACCCGTCTAACTCGAGATTGGGATATAAATAGTTAATATTCGATGTCTGTTTAATTTAAAGACTAATATTAACAACAGATGTATGTAAGTCCATTTAAAAATATTTCCACAAAGGGTATTTTTGAAAAGATGTTCTTAATACATGTGATTGAAATTGTTCATAGGAGTGAGGAATAAAAACCTAATAAATCAGGCCTAACGTATGAATCCGGAAAATGTGCATCTTTTGTAACAAAGAATGGAACGGAAACGTGTAGAACCGTTAGGTGCAAAGATGCAACCATTTTGGAGAGAAAGGCACATCTTTATCTGAGACCAGTTTTCTCTAAGTCTGCCTGAAGGGGCGTGTCTTCCATTTACGGACGTCGTGACAGCGGAGCGGTGGTCTGTTCTCGGGGCTCCTGCGCGCGACACGCCCAGCCGCTGCCGCTCCGGTCGGGGGTGGGGCGCCTGTGTCCCCTCCTCCCAGCACGCGGTCTCGAGCATCACGCGCACACAGCTGGAATGAACGCGCCAGGGTGGCCCCTCCATCCTCACCACCGACCCCCGAGGCCTGCTGCGTGGCCCCGGCGTGGGGGGTGCCAGCCGTGTCGCGGGCCTGCAGGCCCCGGGAGCTCCGCCCCCCCAGGCCCTCCCTGCTCGCTGCCCTCTGCATGCGCGACCCTCCCACCCCCTCCGACCCCAGGCTCCCCGACTGCCCGGTCCCCAGCTGTTGGCCAGCCCACCTCACTTCGGTCGCTGATGCTGGTCTCGCTTGTCTTCTGACTGTCCCTCGCCTGCCCCCCACCTGCTGTGCCCGGGGCCACCAGCGCAGTGCAGGCCGGGCCGGGGCCCCTCACGAACTGGTCAGGCGGCCCCTTACCAAGGCCCTGCCCTGCTCCCTGGGACTGAGCGTGCACGCGGCCTTTGGGCTGTCACGTGTCCCCACACTCATCACACAGACACATGTTGAGTGCCGCAGCCGGGCCCTGGGAGTCTCGTCTTTGTCCCCCAAAGCCCCCTGGGTCGGCGGCAGCAGGCAGACTGTGACTTATTCACCAGTCATGCGGCACTCACGCCTTCAGAAGGGACGGCCCGCAGGTCGTCCTGTCGCACACTCAGCCCGAGTCCTCCTCGGGGGCCTCCTGCGGGTCCCCACACAGCCCTGTCTCCATGCCACCTGCTGCCGCAGTCTGGGGGAATAGGGATCAGGTCACAGCCGGACGTCCTGTGGCCCCGCAGATAGTGCCCGCGGGCTTCGTGGCGCCTGGCGTGTGCCGTGGCCCCAGCGGCAGGATGCTGGCCTGGCGGGACAGGAAGTCTGCGGCTGTGAGGAGCGACCTGGTTTTTTTCACTCTCCTCCAGTGATAGGATACGAAGCGTCACTGACGTGACAGCCTGCCAGCGGGTCGAGTTCCTTTTTGTTCTGAAAGTGGCTCTTGAAACCCCTTCCGGTATCCTCTGCGCCAGTCAGTCACCTCATTCTCTGGATTTTACCTACTGATTTCGCTTGACTTTGTTACCCCTTAGATCAAGGACCTCGATGCCATTACTCCTCTGAATCAGGGTCACAGCTTTCCAGATGGCCCCCTGAGTAATCGTGGCCACTGCAGCGCCTACCCCGATTCCTCACAAGCAGTGAAAGCGCGCCTGGCCCGCCACACCCGCCGGCACCCACGGGACCCGGGATGTCCTCTCAGGGCAGGGTCCGCGGTGGCGGGGGCCGCGCACGCAGCCGTGAGCACCCCCCTCCTCCTCTGCTCTCCCTCAGCTGCCAGCGCTGCCTCCTGCGCCCGTCGCCGTGGAGCCGGCGTGTTTTCCGGGGGATCCCCAAGTTGTGGTTTTGGTTTGTTGCTGTTCTTTCGGTTCTCCCCCTCTGCTTCTGTCAGTTCGGAGATGCTACGCGATGTCACTTTCAGGATGGCCTCTGCTGTGCAGTGCAGAAGGCCTGCTGGGAACGCCGCTCCCTGCTCTTCTAGAGGCCTCTGCTTTTAACGACGGAGGCCACCGAGCAGTATCCAAACCTTTGTTATAGTTTTTTAACGAAACGTTTCATTTCTATGGATTGTCTCCACTTTCTTCAGCAAAATGGCAATTTAAAGAGACTTGACACTTTCTCCCTTATCGAGTTAACAAACGATTACAGTAATGAAGCGTCCTTGTAAGCATTTTAAATCTAAAAGTAGTTTTCATTGTTTTTTTAAATTTCAATTATGTACATAGTAAAAAATGAGATAATACGTGATAACCAGAGAAGGAAGTATGAAGTATAATTTCACTAACTTGATACAGTCTGTAAAGCCTTTCAGTTGTGTGTATACGTGCAGATACGTAAGAACGTGCATATGCGTACGTACAGTATTCACACGCACACCCTCTTTTTTTTTTTTTTGAGTCTGGCCTATTTAAAACTCTGCTTACAAAATGAGGCAGGTACCAGGCTTTCTGCAAGTCTGTTCTAGTTTTTCAGTCAACAGTTTTATGCGTCGCGCTTGGAGAGACTTACTGGACAGAATTATAGCTGCACCTCTGTGTAGCTCCAAAATATCTCACGTCTACTTCAATATGTTATCCTTGTTTTTCACAGTCTCAGGATGTAGCTGCACAGCTTAGCAGAAGGATAAATACTGTAAGGTGTGAGCAGTACGGCATACTGATTTAGCGAAGTAAGGTTTACATTTGACTCAACCAAGTCTGTTTTCCTTTGCAAAATTTCCATAGAACATGAATAAAACATGAATTTAGTATTTGCTAAATATGTTTTTCAATTTAATAAAGGATAGATTTTAAAATATTTCATTTCGCAAAGTGCACAGTTATGGAGATGAAAGTGCTTTTTCCTCTACTGACCTAACTCTCCTAAAGGCTTTTCAAATTTAAGAAAGTTAAGCTGTTTCATAGAAATTCTTCTTTACAGAATAAAATATGTTCGAGTTACCCGATAGAATTTACTGTGTTTTTCCAGGGAAGTGTTACAAGGTTTAGCTCTTCTTTTTGTAACTAAGATGAGTGCGCGTTCCCTGCAGCGTGGGCCGCGCTGGTCCCGTGACCGGCCCGCCTGCCCCTGCGCGCAGGCGCGTTAGCGTTCTGGTTGGTAAAGTAACCGTCTTCTTGGTGCCGGGTCAGAGATTTTCACTGTCGCCTGGGCCCCTGTGGGCGAGGGGGGCGCAGTGGTCTTCGACGGAGTGACATGCAGCGGCTCTGGCAGAGGCACTGAAGGTGACGGCGTCCGTGTGCCTCGGGAGGCAGGGTTTTCCCGCCCTTTCCCGCGAGCTGGGCCGCCACGCGGGACGTGCAGGCGGCCCGCTGGCGCCGCGCAGGTGTCGCATCCCGCCAGCCGGGGCCCGCGCAGGGGCCGCGTCCGCCGCGGCATTTAGAGACGCGCCTTCCTGCGGCTTTCTTAGCAGCTTTTCGTCAAGTTGTCTCCGCAGCATTTCACAAGTGCGTTTCCCCCGTCACACATCCGCACGCGGCCTCATTTTCCAGGAGGACCGCGTTTTCAGCGTCCCTCGCACCTAGGAGTGGCAGTCCGGTGTCGCCGGGTCGGGACATGTGCAGCCCGCCCAGAGGCGGCCGGTGCCCACGCTGGAAGTGCGGCGTTGGGGCGGCCGTCGGGGCGGCTGGACGAGCTTTCGCTGAAGAGCTGCCGCAGGTGACC
>NW_024340849.1:484150-533587 GCF_902729225.1 Pteropus medius | reverse complement strand
GGAGACCAGAGGCCCCGAGGTCACGGCAGCAGCAGAAACACTGCGGCATGGATGAGGGGACAGGGGCAGCGCGAGTGAGCGAGGCCCCGGGACCCGCACAGCCGTGTGTCTGGCCCAAGCTTTTCCCTGCCGCTTCGCTCACGACGGTCTGCAGAATTTGTTGAGACTAGTTATAGGACCCGATGTTTTCGTGATTTTTTATAACGACTCTGTGCGCACTTGAGAAGAACTCGGACTTTGAACTGCTGGCCGCCGGCTTCCGCATCTGCCCTGGTGGCGATGGCTGATGCTGTCGTCCAGTTCCTCTAGGTCCCTACGCGTTTCCCTCCCGCTGCCTTTTCCGACGGCTGTTCAGAGTTGGATTAAAATCTCCCATCACTATCGTGAATTCATCTACTTTTCCCTGGAATTCTGTCTATTTTGGGTATTATATATTTTTGTGTCTTTGGTATTGGGTATATACAAGTTTAAATTGTAGTATATTTCTGCTGAATTAAACATTTTCTCATTACAAAGTGACTTTCTTTATCTCTGCTAAAGCTTTTTGCATTAAATTCTACTTTGTTTTATGTTAATATAGCAATGCCAGCTGGCTTTTAATTTGCTTGGCATGTCTTTTTCCATCTTTGTACTTTCAACTTCTCTGTGTATTTATATTTATATGTGTCTTTTATAAATAACAAAGTTCTTTTTTTCTACACTGATATTTTTGACTAGGGCATATAGAATTATTATGATGCTGTTATATTTTTAGTTTACTAAAACCTGTCAACTTATTTTGTGCTTTTAACATGACCTTTTCCACATGTTTCTATTCCTTATCATTTATCGCAATTCCACTTTTTATGTTAGTTTGGAAGTTTAATAAGTGGTTCTTTTAGTAGTTATCCTAGAAATTAAAAACATCGTTTTTAATTCATCTGAGTCTAAAGTGCAGCATTTCAATTACATGTCACCTTAGAGTGTTTGACTTCATTTACCCCTTCTGACCTTAGGCCATTTTTGTCATTTATTTTAATTCTAGTCACTCTCAAGCCCCAAAGATGTTATCGTTTGTCCATTTCCTGTGCATTTTGGTTTATCCGTGTTTTCGTTCTTCATTTTTTCCTTCCGTTTCAGACCTCCCATGTAGAATGGTCTTCCTCCTCTCAGAAGTTTGTCCTTTGGCTTTTGTTTAGTGCTGGTCTTTGTCAGGGGCTGCCACCCACAAGGTGGCCGAGTCGGTGCCAGGTTCCACGGCTTTAAGGACGGGATGCGCGTCCTCTGGGGGCAGTGCTGCAGGTACCAACGGACCCCCTTTGTGAGCTGGCAGGCCGGGGAGAAGCCCAGGGCCGCCACGCCCGTCAGCAGGCTCACCCTGCCAGCGAACGGCAGGAGCAGCGAGCGGTCGGGCTGACCCAGCTCCTCTTCCCAGAAGCCCTCCTGCATTGTTGGGCCAGCGCAGCGGGGGAGCGCTGTTGGGAGGTTGGCGTACACTCAGATTCCGCTCGCTGTCGGGAGCGCTACCGGACAGTGTCAGAGGCTGTCTCTCCTGCCCAGAACCACCCCTCTGTTCCAGCCGCTGGGTCGAGGCGCATCAGCAGCTCCTAAGGCCTACGACCTGCAGAGGACCTTGGCCCCGGCCACTGCTGCAGGGGGGGAGGGCTCACGACATCTGCGACTGCGTCAGGACTCGTGCTGGGGGCGGTGTCACCACGGAGCACGCGAGTGGCATCCGAAAGGGGACAGGAGGTTCGTCCGTGACTTCACAGGGTTTGCCAAGCACGAGGCTGCAAAGATCACCATGGCTGCGGTCGCGAGGGTGGACGACATCACCTGGGTGTGGACGAGGGGGACGTGGCGGGGCGCCTGAGGGGACGGCCCACGGGGAGCTGTTGGGACGGGAGCAGCCGCGCAGCTGAAGAAGAGGCGAGGGAGACGGAGACCGAGGAGGAGCCGGAGGAGGAGGAGGACCCCCAGGAAACGGATAGCGAGGGGTAGCAAGATTCGCAGACCTCAGCCGCTCCTCTAAAGGTTTAAAACTGGACCCGAACACCGACAGCTTCTCATCAATGTACGGCGCGTTATCTGTTCACAAGCACGTCTTCGATGGAAAAAAGAAGTAAACCAAGGAAACCACCATGGACATTTCTGGAAAGAGTAACTCCTCCTCGAGAAGGGCCTCGGGCGGGGCCTCAGGCGGTGCTCCAGAAGGAGGCGCTGTCATCCCAGGAGAGGACAGCTGCGTGGTGTCACCACCCCTGAGACCTCCCCCTGGGACAGGATGTGGAGGTGGGAGGAGGTGATGTGGGTGATCTTGGCCCCGTGCAGGCCTCAGCTACTGTGCGTTTTTGTGTCTTAGTTTTTAACAAAAACGTTAAAAAAATAGTATAAGGATATAAAGAAAAAATATTTTTGTACAGCTGTACAATGTTTTAAGCCGTGTTATTACGAAAGAGTTGAAAGGTTAAAAAAAGTCCAAAGCTTATGAAGTAAAGTCACAGCGAGCCGAGCTTAGTCTGCTGCTGGAGGAGAGAGCTTCCTGGACGTAGCCGCGCCCAGGCGCGCGGTGCGCCGTGTCCAGCAGGGCCCGGCCCGGCCCCTCTGAGCACGCACCGTCGCTCACCGGCTCCCCCAGAGCGGCTCCACCAGGTAAGCGCGCTGGCAGGTGTACTGCTTTTACCCTTTGTACCGCAGTCACCACACCTTTTCTCTGTCTGCGTGTGTTTAGATGCACAGACACCCACGATTTCCTACGGGACTCGGCACAGTAACGTGCTGTCCGGGCCTGTAGCCCTGGGCTGCGGGCTGCACCACTGAGGTGCGTGTAAGGGCACTCCGTGATGCTCACACAACGACATCACTCAGCAATGCATTCCTCAGAACACGCCTCGTCGTCAAGCGACTCATAACCGTAATGTCATCGCAAACTTCAGAGAAAAGCATCACCTGGATGAACAGACCGGCATATCTGTACTGCGAGTACATCAGTGAAAAGGAGCAAACTGTTGATGGGAACAACAGCTTGGGCATTTCTAAGACATTCTTGACGTTACAAAGCTGCAATGGCGAAGAGCAGATCCGAGGTTGCCTCCCTCCGTAAGGACTGGACCCCAGCGCCGGCAGGCTCTCAAAATGCGGTGCGTTAGCTGTTCGCAAGCTTCCTGAGCTGCTGGAGCTGCCGCTGTGCCCGATTTTCCTGGGGACTCACTCAGCCTTCACCCAAGGCGAGGCTCAGCCTCCTGCCATCTAAGCCGGCAGTCCCCGCCTTTCTGTCCCCAGGGACCAGTGCTCCCGTGATAGTCTAAGGCCGGATGACCTGAGGCGGAGCTGAGGCGGTAATGCTGGCGCTGGGGAGCGGCTGAAAATGCAGATGACGCTTCACTCGCTCGCCCACGGCTCACCTGCTGTGTGGCCCGGCTCCTGACAGGTGGGGCCCAGGGTTGGGGTCCCCTGCGCTAGTGCAGCACTGCGGGCAGGTCCCGGGCCTTGGTGCACGCAGCCAGTCCCGTAAATGTGACGGGTTTGTGCGTTTTGTAAATTCGTGAATGGTATGTGTATCTGTTTGAACTTGCTTTTCTTTGGCCAGATTCTAACTAGGCTGTGGCTGGGCGGTTAGATGCTTTCACGCTTGTTTGTATGATCAGTGCCACGTGGACGCTGTCCTTGTACATTCCGCCACACGCACGGGCTCTCCTGGTGGGAGGCTGCTGGACGCGCAGTGGCGGGTCACACGCCAGACGCAGCTCTATCACCGCACGTTGACAGAGCCCCCTCTGCGATGGCCCTGCTGGTCCACACTTCTGCTGCGATCTAGCGACCTGCTTGTCTCCCCACAGCCTCACTAGCATGTGCCGCTCTCAAGCTTTTTAATTATTGCCAACTTATGGAGCAGAAAAAATGGCATTTTTGTTTTGTTACACATTTCTCTTATATTCTAAGTACGCTAAGTTCCTGTTCGAATAATTTTGTAGTTACCGACGAAGGCTGTAGGATATGATGGAGGCCTCAAAGAAACGGCTTCGTTCAGGCGTGGGATCAGAATAGGAAGCGAGCAGACTGCAGCCCGTCCCTGGACCCTGGCAGCTTGTCCCCAGGGCACGTCTGCTTCCCCCCACCCGGGAGACGGCCGTGTAGTGACAGGCGTCCGGGACAGTCAGGCAAGGACATGAAAGGGGCGTTCAGGGAGCAGGTTCCACCTTGGGAATGTGTTTGCGTGGATTCAGGTTAAGTACAGCGTTTGGGAGAAAGAATCTCAGTGAAAAGCTGGATCAAAGAAGAAACATGGGTGTTTCAGGCGATGGGAGGGGGCGGCCGGCACCAAGCGCGACAGACACACACACGTAGCACGGCCACTCGGCACGCTGCGGGGTGGACGCAGGGACACCGGCTGCAGCCAGTTGGCCTGGGGGCTCCGGAAGGAGGTCCTGTCTGCGCGGGCCCAGATGGAGGGGCGGTGTCGCCCCGGGCGAGCCTGGCATCCTCGGCGGGAGCCCCGTCCTGCAGAGCGGGTCCGTCTGTCCGTCCACGTGCTTCGGACGCTTCGTGGATCTTGCTCTGCTGCGCCTCCGGGCAGAGCGCCGTGGCCTGTGTCTTGCTGTTTTTAAGATCCGCGTTGTGTTTCTCATAAAAAGACATTCGTAGTGCACTGGACATTCGTAGTGCACTGTTTATAATGTCCTCATTGGATCTCCGTAACGTGGAGAGGAGAAGACATTTGTAAATCTGAGCGAGACCCTTTAAAGATGCTGAGAATGTCTCCTGGCCTCAGGGCCTCCTTTGAGCCGACTGCCCGGCCCAGCTGCCCCGCGGTCTGACCGGCCCCTCTGGTCCTCGCGCCCACTGCGCAACCCGAGCCTGCCCTGCAGCCGCCACCTTTACGCCCCTCCGAGAGGTCACGCGACCTGGCCCCGCAGCCTCTGTTGGCCCGCCCGGAGCCCGTCCTTCACGGCCTCCTCACTGCGGGGCAGGGTCCGGTGAGCTCTTGTTCCAGGGTAGGTGGATGAACAGGAAGCCCCATTCCGAATACCTGTCCCTAGTAGGGGGCCACCCGATTGGCTTTGAGCCCTGTGGCCCTCCGCGCACGGACAGAGCCTGACTCCGTCACCTGCAGAGATGTCTGGGGTGCACGAAGGTCTGTGGGAAAGTTAAAGGTAATGCGTATCACACATGAAATCACGTGGAAACCGTGGACGTGGAAGCGTTACGCAGGCTGCATCCTACTAACGACCGCGATGGGTTTTTCTTGGCAGTCTGCGTGTGAACTTGGACATGGGTAAAGCGGCATACGGCTGGATGGTCATGAGAGACGAGAACATTCCTGGCACAGTCGTCCGGACCAGCACCATCCCGGAGGAGCTGGGGCGCCTCGTTTATCTGCTCACGGACAAGACAGGTAACCGCCCATGCGTGTGCTCCTGGAGGGGCTGCAGTGTGTGCGTCCGCACAGGGTCATGGGGGTGTGTGTGTGTGCGCGCACGCATGCACGTGCGCGCGTCTACCTAGGTTTGTGGGGAGTATGTGTTTGTGCATGGATGGGCTGTTATGTGTGTGTCCACATAACGGTTAATGTGTGTGTGCGTGTGTGTGTGTGTGCGTGTGCGTGCATGTGTGTGTGTGTGCCGTGTGTGTCCACTGAGGTTTATGGGGGTGTGTATAACTGTTGATTCATACTTAGAATTTCTCAGACTCTGCTCTTGAAAACTGACACACAAGTTATTTTCATCTTAATATAATGGTATGATCAGAATTAGCAAAATATTAAATTCTTAGAGATTTAAGTGACGTGTTTCTATATTTGGAACTTTCTCCAGCCTTACTGTTGTTTTTTGTTTTATTTAGCTGCCTTTATTATACCTCTTTGGTGGCTTCTTAAGAGCAAAATTTGCTTGTTTTTTATGGAATGGTGCTTGTAAGCTCCTCTGTACCCTGTTTTCATGCCCCAGATTCTATTTGTCCTTATTTTGGCTTTTTCCTTTTTTCATTGGAGAATTCTTGTCCATGTGTAATGTACTAAATGAAAGACGACTGAACCCAGCAGTATAATAACAGCTGTATCTAAGGGTGAAAATTTTGCTTTATGATTTAAATTTCTAGTAATTATTAGTGAACCAGAAATGAATGAATATTTGTATTAACACGGTAAAGAAAATGTCTTCAGTAAAATTCAGTATTTTTAATAAAATATTAGAGAAATCCTCACTAGAGTCAGGAAGAGGAGAAATCTGCTAACGCGTGATTTAACATTCGTTACTATAGCCGTTGCAGTAAGACAAGAAATAGAAATATGATACACAACTAAAAGAAGACAAAATATTTGCAGTATAATGATCAAGGACGGAAATCAGCTGGTTAAAGACAAGCCTTTAGGAAAGTGGCAGTTTTTAGGTGAAAGTAACAGCCTAGCTCCCTCAAGAACAAGCCCGTTCCCGACAGCCAAACATGGAGGCACAGGGGAGGACAGCCCGGCGTCACAGCCAAGAGACGCCCCGCGGTCCCCGATGTGGAGGTCACACTCCACAGATGTCAGCCTCATGGTCAAGCCACAGGTCCGCCGCAGAGCAGGCTGGTCCACCTGCAGGACTATGCGGCTTTCCTTTGGGCTGTCCTTGTGGGATGTGGAGGGTGGACTAGCTGGAGGGGCTCAGGTCAAGGTCGGCCTAGGAAGGGTCTTCGGACTTCCCCTGCTGCCGCCGCAGCTGACAGGAGGGGAGCTTGAAGAATAAATGGTAACGATGACAGAAAGCAGGCAGGAGGGCCGCCAGAGGGTCCAGACACAGATGCGTTCCTGGAGCTCAGGCCGGGGAGCACAGCAACCTCGAACCCGAATGGCCCCTGCAGGGCACCCCCGGAATGTAGAAGAGAGCCTGGTCCAGAGCCGGCGTGTGGCCACCAGCTGCCCAGCGCCAGCAGTGGGTGCCCACTGGCGCCCAGACCGGTGACCTGGGCCTCTCTAGTCAGGACACTCAGGGGCCAAAGCAAGTAGAGCAGGACACGCAAACTCTGCCCCAGGAAACAAACGCAGCGATTTCTACCCAAAGGGCCATCAGGAAGATTTTCAGGATTATGAGACAGCCTGGTTCCACGACTAAACTCAATATCAAAATGAAACTGCGTTTTTATGCACCCGCAACAGTTGGGACCCTTCATTCTAAAAATGCCTATTAGAATAGCAGTAAAAATATAATGTAATTAAAAAGAAACCGGAACAAAACACATGTAGGGCTGGTCTCCTCCTTCCTGAGGGTGTCTGGCCTCAGGTCACTGGCCAGGGCGCTCGGAGGAGGGGGTGTTGCTGTGACTGTGTCGGGGCCACCCTGCCCAGCTGGTAGGCGTGCAGATGGGGGGCTGATTGTCATTCTTATCACCGCGAGCAGGTAGATAGGGTTCAGTCACATCCTCACTTCGACTGTAAACGCAGGCTTTTCACGCGGGCAGACCTGGGTTGAGTCCTCGTTGTGTGATCTCTGGCCAACCAATCCCCTAACCCTTCTGAGCAAAGCCATTGCCTTCAGCCAGGGAGGTCTGCTTGGGTCCACACAGCGGGAGGGAGCTGGGACGGCCGAGCACACAGAAGTGCACTGCGTGGTCAGACTTCACAAAGTCCCCGGAGGCTGCCCTCCGTGCCTCTGACGCCCTTGTGGCACGGGCACGTGTCTGGTGCTCACTTGTGTGCATTCCAGGAACCTAAGCGGTCACAAACAACGCAGCTCTCCCCTCGCCCCTTCAGGATGGAAGTCAGCGTTGGTCCGGTCTTAGTGGTCACCTCGGTGACCTCCACCACCGTCCAGCAGAGCGTCTTACAGACGGTGCTTGTTCGGTGGAGCCCTCAGAGTCAGAGGGAGGGGCGGAGCGTAGCTCGCAGGCCCCACCCGAGTGGCCTGAGGTCCAGCTCAAGTGACAAAGGGAGAGCCACTGTCAGAGGACCCCCACGCTCCCACAGGTAGTGGATCGGTTGGTGCTTCATCCGGAAGCTTTTTGACAAGAAGCATCTCTCAGCTTCTTGGGACGTGCAGCAGGGTGCAGCACCCCAGTAACCGTGTTGCGGCTTCCTCCTCGCGGACGAGAAAGCAACGTGGAATAATTAGGCTTGATTGGAGTGCGCGTTTCCGGTGAGCTCTGAGATTAACGATGTTGCTATAGTGACACATCTGCGGCCGCCAGTGCGTGAAACATAAAGTAACTCATTCGACAAGAGGAGACATCTGTTAACTGCCGGGACGCAGAGGGTATCGACACTGACCAGAAATACTAGACGTGACGTGATAAATGAGCAAGCGATGCCGAAACCGGAGGGCAGGCCATTTGTACTTAATCCGCTGGGAGAACCTGAATCTTCTCACCGGTGGCCTTTGACAGTGCCATTGTTTAAAGAACAATGCTGCAGAGAACTCATAAATTTTAGAACGGAACTCGGGGCGCAGCCTGTAGAAGCCGGACGTTAACTCCCGCTCCCAAGAGCGCCGTCCCCACGTAGAACAAAGCCGCTTCTAAAACACGCGGAACGACAGGTTTCCTGGGACTCTATTTTAACCGCAGCATCCGTTACCCACAGAGCCGCGGGGCCTGTGCTTGATCGCGTGCGCGTCTCCTGCGCCGGCGCCCTCTGTGCCGGGTGGCGTGCTGCGCCCACGGGCGGGGCTCGAACTGTGCAGCGCTGGGCCACCCGCCCGAGGACGGCGACGGCGTTTGCCGCTGTAGGGCACGGGTCCTGCCAGCGCAGCCGCTCAGCACTGTCCTTGGGCCTGGGCGCCCAGCCGCCCCCCGGGCGTGCTCAGACCGAGCGCGTGGCACGGAGCACCACGGTCCCGAGGCAGCCCTCAGCCCGGCGCATCTCTGGTACAGCCCCTGCGCTCTCCTGCCGCGGTGTGAGCTCTGGTGCGAGGCCAAAGCCCCGTCCAGGAACATCTGACCAGACGGCTCCGCATCTGCTGCTCCGACGAGGCCTCCTCCCTGTGGTTGTGCGTCACATCTGTCACCACCCTGAGATGATGCCTGCAGGACTTCTTCCTTGAAAATTAATTTCCTTTTTGCCCGCTTTGCTCAGTGTAGTCCAAAAATCCTGCTTACTGAAGAGCTACAGCTTTTTTTTTTTTCTTTCATGAATTACAAACCTTTTGTCAAAAGCCCTTTTCTGTCCATGGAGCCACCATCATGACCAGGGCATTAGGACGCTGTGACCTGGTGGCTCTCTGAGCCTCTGCCTTCCTCAGTCCCACCCCTTGGCCACGTGTCAAGTTTGGGACATGTTAACTTCTGCTATATCAAGAAGACAAAAATTGTAGAAACTACCTCTTGGTCGAAACCATGACACTTACTTAATATCTGAAAAATAAGCTTGCGTTCCTGACTCTTTAGTAGCTGGTCTAATCTGACCATATCACCTGCTGCACGAGAGGTATGGAAAGTCTGAGGCCAGCCCTGACCTTCCTGCTCACCAAAGTTCTAGAGTCAGCTGCGAAATAACCCTTGGAATTTAAAAAAATATTTTCAGCTTTCATCTTAAAACGTTAAGAAATTATATGCGCCACTCACCTAAAGGAATATTTACATAAATGTTTCATTTTCTTTAATCCAACGAGATGGGAATACATTTATTCAAATGGCAAAATAACACACAAATATTTATTTATTCATTCGATGAGAAATGCTAGTCAGTTTAAACTGCTTAAAACGTGATTTATTAGCAACTCAGCAACTTAGAAATTTTAGCAGATGCAGCAATTGTTTGTTTCAAATGGCAGACCATCCGATGTGCCACTCTCTTAGCGTTTGGCGTAACTGCCATCACACCGTCACACGGTCCACGTCGAGAACGCTGTCATCACTCTGCAAAGCCAGCGTGTACACGCCAGCGTCATCCACCCCCCCGCCCCCAGCTGGAGGTAACTCCCATTCTCCTTCCTGCCTGAGTAGGTCTGCCTGTTCCGGACTTGTCACATGAGCGGAGCCACACACCCTGTGTCCCCTTGTGCCTGGCTGCTTTCACCCAGCATGACGTCTTACGGGTTCCTCCACGTCACAGCGTGTGTCATAATTCTTTCCTTTCTGTTGCCGAATAAGGTTCACGGTGTGGATGGATGCAGTTTTTACCATTATCTATCAGTCACTAGGCATTGGAGTTGTTTCTGGCTTTTGTTTCTCCTGAATAATGCTGCTATGGACACTCCAGGTTCTCGCCAAGGCAGTTCAGCAGGAAAAAGAAAAAAGCATGTCTGTCATGAAGGAGGGTAAAACTAGGCATTTGTGTGTGACGTGATCTCGGTACAGAAAAGCCTAAGGAATCTTCTAAACATCTCTTAGAACCGATAAATGGTGAGGTCAGTAAGGGTTTAAGATACGAGATCAATATACCAAAATGAATTGCGTTTCTATACACTAGCAACGAAGTGATCAAAGCAGAATTAAATAAGCAATCCCATTTACAACGGCATCAAAAAGTAGTCAGTGGTTCCCGATGTGGAGACGCAGCGGTGGCCCCTAGCTGGCCACAGATTCCGCACAGCCCCTTTCAGAACCCCAGCTGCAGAAGTGAGCTGGCCAGTCCTGACGTTCTCGGGAATCAAGGGACCCGTTCCTGGACCTTCTTGGAAAAAGCCGAGCTGGAGGACAGACACTTCCTCGTTTTCAGACGCCTTGCGACGCTGCGGGGATCCTGACGGTGTGGTCCTGGCAAAGCAGGGGACAGAGCTGTGGGTCCAGGAACAAACGTTTATGGTCAGTCGGGTTTCGACAAGCATGACGCGCATACACGCGCACAGCAAGGCGACGCCCACGTGCCACTGCGGGCTCCCAGGCAGCATCTCTACACGTTAAATGCCATTGTTGCCAGGAAAGGGGACATTTGACAATAATAAGACATCCAGAATCAGCATTTTTCCTTCCAAATCAACCCTCTTACTAACAGAATGTCACGTGTGCCCAGGAAACAAAAATCAGTTACCGTTAATGGGTGTTTTGTAGCCGTGGGCAGATCGCCTTTCTCCTCGTTGACCGGCTGTGTTGTTATTCTGCTGACGTTGGTGCCCCGTCAGTGTCGTGGACCACCCTCCCGTGCCGCAGAATAAGCTGGGAGGCCCAGAATACAGCCCTGCAGCCCCCTCCGGCGCCGCGGCCATGCGTGCCCCCCCAACGCTGCTCCTGTGAGACCAGCCATCGACAGGCGCACATGAGTCGTCTGTGTGTCTCTGCTGAGTGAGGTGTATAAAGCATTTAGGGTCTCCTTCTAGAGCACGAACAGGGCATCTTGAATCTGTGTGCCGCTTTTAAAGAAAACTCACCAGGCGTCATCTCTGAGTGCCTGCCAGGGATGCCACTGCCCCGCCCTTGGCTGTGTGTGTCATAGGAAGCTCTCAGAACAGTGACCCGCCGCGCACTCTCTGCAACTGCCTCCCTAGGAGCCCAGAGGCAAGGGCTGGTGTTGGGCCCAGCCGGCTGGTGGCCCCGAGTGACCCTCCTGCACTCGGCCACCGGGGCCAGCGTGACCTGAGCATACGTGGCCGCTCTCTCACACTCCACTGGTCCAGCCCGTGCTGCGCATCACATGCGTCCGGTTTCATTCCATGAAAAACCATTGAAAACCTATTTTCAAAATAGATTTTTCTGAAACTGATGGACATGCCAATTGGGGTCCAGGTGACGTCCGCTTGGGCTGTGCTCGTGTGTGACTGCAAAGCTGGCAGCTGCGCCCTGTGGTCTCTTGCCTGGCCCTCCGGGATGGGGCCGGCCTGCACGCGCACCTAATGCAGGTCTGAGCTGACAGGTACGGAGCAGACGTTCCATGGAACTGAAAGTTCCTGAAGAGCTAATGACATGCGAAGAAGAAATGCGCTTGTCCCCAGCGGTAACGTGAAAAGAGGCACGTGACATTTCAGGAGACTTTGCGTCACGGAGTAGAACGTTGTGGAGGCAGAGGGGTGCTCAGAGGTGAGGGGCACCAGCCCCGGGGCATGAACCGTGCGGGCTCCAACGCCACAGTGTCCTCGCTCAGCCGCCGGCGTGCACTTACTTGCCGTGTTGCTGTCCTGTCGTAGGAACCCTCACCCGGAACGAGATGGTGTTTAAGCGGCTGCACCTGGGCACCGTGTCCTACGGCACAGACACGATGGACGAGATCCAGGGCCACGTCCGGGCTTCCTGCTTGCAGGTAGGCTGCCGGCCCCCGCGGAGCCCGTCCCTGCTCATCTGTACGTTACCAAACCTCTTCCGTTGCTTTAAATTCTAAACAAGCGTTTCTGTGTCATAGAACCGTAGAAGGCACATGACCTCAAATGACTCACTCACAGTGAACGTTCTTAGCGAATCGTTTGCGAGAATCTTTCGGTAGCAGTATTTGAGGGATGCGGAGCAGAGTGCTGCATCGGGCCGGCGTCTTAACAGCCTGTCGGCCCGCACTGTGCGCGCGCCCTCCTTCTCCACCCTCGTGTGTGCCCCCGTCAGTAAGCACACGTGGGAGGCCCAGCCCAAGGGGCCTGGCGGGCCGCCCAGTCCCCCCGCACCCTCCACCACCAACTTGCTCTGAGGTGAAGCCCACATGTCGCATCATTTCCCCTTCAGTCTGTAGTCTGTGTCCAGTAGGTAAGGCCTCTCTTTTCGGCATGACCTAAATCTCGTCTTTATCACCAGGGCCTCACAGTCTGTCTGGGGTGGAGGAACGGGGGTGGGGGGCGCTTTGCTTCTGCAGGATGCAGCCAGACCATACAGGCAGCAGGCTCCCTGCCGTGGCTGTAGCCTGCGGCCCCCTGGCCCCCCAGGCTCCTGACGATCGTCGGCCAGTGCGTGTGCACAGATCCTGCAGGGGTCGGCAGAGGGCCTGAGACAGAGGCCACTTTCCGGGGGTCGCTTTCTAGGCCCCACGGTTTCTGTAGCTCTTTTCACACACAGCGTGTATGTTCACTCACTTGGGTTTCATCTTACCGGTCCCGTGCCTGGCAGTCTCCGACTCAGAGTCAGGACAGCTGGCCAGGCAGGGGACCGCAGCCCGCGTTGGCATGCGCTGCTCCCCGGGCTGTGCCCTGCCTCGCTGTCTTACTTGTGGAGTAAGCCTCAGCCTCCACGACAACCAGGCATACGGGCCGCAGAGGTGCACACCACGCACGCACACAGTCCTAGCCCCGTGGGCCCCCGTGGGGGCAGCAGGGGATCTACCCACAGAGGCTGGCAGGCTGCTCGTGTGTCCAGTCACTTGTTTCCAGCTTGGTTCTGCAGACTGGACAGAACTGCACTGACCCTATGCCATTCCCCTTCTGAGGGACCCAAGGTGTGTCGTCAGCCCCGTGTTGGTCTCGTGAAAACCTCCCCTCTGTTCTGTGACAGTTTCCAGTCTGCCATAGACTTTACTTTTCAGATGCTGTCAAATGAAAAAATCTCACACGCATAGATATTTATCCCATGTGATGTTTACACATACAAGTGCACCGACATGCCAAACACTTAGAACCTAGCACTTTATTCAAATGTCACATACTTCAATGCAAGTGTTTTGTGGCCTGGAATATTTATTGATAGAAGAAGCCTTCCTTCGCCTAGTATCTGTGTCTGGACTGAAATGGTGCCAGGTGACATCTGTTTTTTAAAAAATTATATTATTCACGAATATGATTTGAACAGCTTCAAATAAGTGATTTTACTAGGAAAAAGCAGAAAAATGAGTCATATAACAACAGCAAATATATTTACTTCCATCTAAGAGGACCTAAAGATTTTTTTCCCTGAAAGCTCTCCACTGAGCACCCGGTTAGACAGGACTTCCTAGGTGACGCTGTCTCCCTCGCGTTTGCATCGTAGCTGAGAGGACAGCGGTCCGCGAGGTCCCTATACGGCAGCACAGTCTTTGTGGCCTGATTCTGCTCCCCCACCGGAGGGTCCAGTGACGGAGGGCACGGTCTATAATGGGATCTGTGTGAAATCTCATTGTGCAGCCGTCAGTAAGCACAGCGTAGTCCGGAAGGCGGGCGCCAGCGCGTCCCTCTGCTGGACCGGCAGCGGGCGAGCAGCTCGCAGATGTGGGTCTGGCGCTCGCTGACAGGGCGCCAGCTGAGCAGAGAAGTAAACCCTCCATTAGGCAGCACTGTAATTTGATGGGCAGGGAGATCACGGCTCAGCGGCTCGGCACACCCCACGTGAAAGCAACACACTTGGCTTCTAAGGAGGACTGTCACGAGCGGCTCCGAAGTTACTCAGGAAATGCTTGACAGTCCTGTCGGGGTCAGGGGCAGCGTCCCCTCCCCCTCCCCCGAGCAGGAGGTGAATAATGCGGTCTCATCCGAGTGGCTGGTGCAGCGAACCCGAGCGCAGCTGAGCGCGAGCAGAGCCAAGCAGGCAGCAGGGCTGAGTGGGCGGCTGCCAGAGGGGCCAGGATTTTGAGATGGCGCCCGGGGGCCATTCTCCCTCAGCACGTGGTGACACCATCTTGCAGTGCGACCCACAGAAGTAGGCATGGAGCTCAGGGACTCAGTACGGGCTGACTTGTGTTAGGGGAGGGCGCGTACTGCGCTACGTAGAGTGTTTTTTCAGAGAAAAATGGAAGCAGTTGTGAGTATGGGATACCATTCCATTCTGTTCTTTAATTTATAGTTTTTACGAGTAGTGAATACACAGGAATCATTAAGGACCTAGCAGATGAATGCCACACTGAAAATGAACCTAGTAAGAGGAAACGGTCAGATTTTAAGTATTATAGCAAATATTGTGACATACTTGACACCCGGGAGGTATCAAAGTGCTTTGCAGTGTCGGATGGAAAAAAACCTTATTCTAGGAATAGAGCCTGGGGGAGATGGCCAGAAGCAAGGCAGAGAAGGAGCGTGCGCCTGTCCCCACCGGCGAACAGGCCTTTAAAGACAGCGCATGTTAGCAGTTCGGTACGGACCGCTTCATCTGTGATTCTGTGGTGCTCCATCTTTTACAGCTGCCTTCCCCAACTGGTGGAAACAGCACCAGTTCAACTCCACCAAGAAAAGCCCAGCCTTCAGCTCCCAAAGTTAGAAAAAGTGTCAGCAGCCGAGTGCACGAAGCAGTGAAGGCCATTGCGCTGTGCCACAACGTGACGCCGGTGTATGAGTCCCGAGCCGGCGTCACCGCCGAGACCGAGTACGCGGAGGCGGACCGAGACTTCACTGACGAGAACCGCACCTACCAGGCCTCCAGCCCCGATGAGGTCAGTCGGCCTCTTAGGAAGCATCTCACGGTGTCGCCGTGTGTGTTTCCTTGGACTCAAAGGCATGAGCGTGAGTCCTCACTGGGGGGTGAACGGGGGGCTTGTCCCCCGTGGCTGTGTCTCGGCACCATTGGGAGGGAACAGCAGGTGGCAGCTGTCCCGAGCTCTGGGCCGCATGTGCCCAGAGTCTGACAGCTGCTGGAACTCGGGCTGCCTCACTAGGCTTTTTCTTATCTCCAAATGAACCGTCAGCTTTGCACATTAAATTCCCAGTTACTTTTGCCAGCATTTGGATAAAGTGCATCTGTTTCAAAAGAGGATTAGGATGTAAATAATTTTTCAAATCTACAGAGGACTGAAATGGGGAAATCTTAAATAGGATGATGCATCGTTTCAACCTTTACATTAGTCCTTGATTTTCAGGTCGATAAAAATCGGTTCTGCAACTAATTAGCCCGGGTCCTGTCCGGTCCCGGTACGTCTTACATACAGCTTGCTTGTCATTTGTCCACTCGGGGTCCCTCAGGTGACGCTGTAAGGTAATCACAGCACCCACAGAAGCAGTGTGAGCCCGCAGGCGCCTTCCAGCACGCTGTGAAACGGGCTTGTGGAAGTCAGTAACCCCCGAAAAGTACCTCCAGAGTTAAATCGTATCTGACCGAGTGTTTGAAGGCGAGGAGGCTGGTGAGTCTCGTTAACGTTCACTTCAAACAGGAAAAGCCTTTCACTGTGGTAGCGTCTCACTCGGGAAATGGGGTGCCACCTCACCCACCCTGGGTGCACGCCATCAGACAGACAGGGCAGGGGATGGACCCCGGACGCAGCCACTGAGCACAGCCGCGTGCGGGGTGACACAGGGCGGAGCCCAGCGGACCGGCCGAGGGAAGTGGAGCGCACACGGCGAGTTTGCAGGGTTGGGGGAGGCGCCGCGTGTGTGACCGCAGAGCTGGAGTGCTCCCCGAGGCAGAGGACCGAATCGCCTCTGCGTGTGTGGCCGGCGCCACCTCCGCCCCCAGCAGGCGTCTCTGTGTCCGTGTGGACGCCCCGAAGCAGAGAGGCAGGATGGCCAGGATGCCATCGTCCTTTCCCGGGGGATGGGTGTGACCATGGCCCGTCGGGCCTGGCCTCACAGCGGGCGGGCTGGCGGCCTCGCGCTCGTCCTGCCTGGGCGCTCGCCTCTCCCGCGTGCGTGCCCGGGCCCGGTGCGGGCTGGGCGGGCCTCGGTGCCCAGCCCAGGGAGTGGCGCCCACGCTGGGAAGCGCCGGGGGTCCTCAGCCTTCCCTCCCGACGCACTTCCAGGATCGAAGCTGGACGCTGCGAGGGACCCGGAGAGCCAAGGGCACGAGTCCCGCGCCCCAGCGGGCCGAGTTTGGAGCGGTTCTGCTCGCATGTCGCCCCGTCATCAGAGGGCCAGCAGCACACGCGGCCTCAGCTGCGATCCCAAGGCGTGGGGTGCAGGACCGTGGGCGGAGGGCCCAAGCGCCGGCCGGCGGGGCGGCTCCGAGCCAGCCTGTGCTGCGTTGTGAGGACAGGTTCCCTTTCAGAGCATTAGTCACACAGGCCTTTCCCGTGCTCGTTTACTCTAGAAACTGTCGCTCTAACCAAAACCAACCTGTTTAGAAGCCACCGCAGCGTGTCGCTCGTCACGCGAGAGCTTAAAGCTGGCGAAAAGCCGCCGAGAAGAGACGCGGGTTTCTTCCAGGCCGGAACCCTGGGCACAGCCCCATGGGTCTCCGCCCCCTGCGCACGCGCTGCGGCCCTCGCGGCCCTGTCGTCAGCCCTGGCCCTGTCACCTTGTCAACACCACGCTCCCGCCGCTCACCTGGCCCCGCCCACGTGGCCCGCCCCACGCGCCCTTCCCGGCACCGCTCAGCGCCCCGCGTGGGCGGCTGTAGGCGGGACGCGCTTAGAGTGACCTTAGAGTAGCTGCGTTGCTTCTTGATAATTAATTTGTAATTCGTTTTTTATCCAACCGAAAAGGAGGAGAAAAGCTGCCAAAAGTAGATACAAGTTTTGTTGAAAGCATGTGGGCATTTTCCTCCTTAGGTTTTTGTATGTCTTAACACTTTTTAAGTCTTAAATTAGGAATTGACACAGAGAGGGATCCTTTGGGTTCAGAGAGCGCTAGGACCGAGCAGGGACCGATGACCTCGCTGTTTAAATTCGCACTTGGCTAACCGGCCTTCCTGCCCCGGGAGCTGGACCCTGATTAAGTGGCAGAGCGTCAGATGCCCTGTGGGCAATCCCCAACACACCTTTTAGTCTGAAAATGGAAAGGGTCCAGTCATCACAATTTTTAAAGAGCTGTGTGGGTGCCGTGTGGAGGCCGTGTTTGCAGATCTCGAAGCCCAAGGAAAATCATCTGAATGGCTCATTATCTAGCCGATTGAACTCGCCCCACTGAGTCGAGGGACAAAGGCACTATTTGACAGTCACCGGCACGCACTTTAAAACATTTTTTATTGACTGAAGTACTGAGAGTATTGCGCCCAGTTGACGTTTCCTGTTTGACCTCAGCATTGACCTGTCACGACACATCTGGGTGATAAGCTGCAGTCATTTTGGAGACTCACCTGGTGTCTACAGTCTGTGTCAATGCCGTGCTCATGTGATCTCTGCTCCGTGGTGGTTCCCGTGTCCTCAGCCTTGAGAGCACCTCATTTCTTAGGTGGATCGTCTTCGTTTCTGAGACTCTGATATTGCAGCAGCTTTTCACAAGAGTCCTTGTGTTTATTTTCCCCAAAGCAAAAAAGATCTTTTAGCTTCCATGTGCGCAGATGAATTTTTGTGATGTTTTGGAATTCTGGGGGGTGACCGTAAACCCTTAAAAGTTCTGTGAGCTGTGGTCAGGAAATACCAGCGTCGACGTGTCGTCGTGGAGTTTTCGGTGGTACTTGGCTGTGTGGCGGGCGGCGGTGATGTCCAGGTGGAGACAGCTGACCTCGTATTCATGGTGTGGTGTCATCACGCCCTGGTCGCTGTTTCTTGTGCTAAGCGAGCAGTGAGTGGTTCCTTTTCTCTAAAAGCGTAGAAAGTTCCGCTTCCCTGGCACTTTGTCTCTGCAAAGCCTCGGCGTAGCACAGCCCAGTTTAGCAGACATTAAATGTTTTCTGGGAATTCCTGGGCAGAGTTAACATGTAGCCTCTTCCGGGCTGTGTGTCCGGTGGGTGCAGGATGCTGACACGGAGCTCCCGTCGGAGCAGGCAGAGCCTCCGAGTGCACAGGTCGCCAGCTCCAGGGATCAAGGCGCAGGATGACACAAACCTTGAGGACCTTTGCCCTCTCTTGATCCAGAGGCATCGGTGGGCAGTGATTGCCAACGACGGCTGACGCCTGTCCACCTGCTGTTGGTGGTGGTGCTCTCCCCGGCCGGGGCCATAGCCTCCCACGTAGGCAAGCTCTACATTTAAATATTCTTTCAAGGGGTAGATGTCACCTCCTCACTGGGACAGCCATAGGCAAGAATCTGCTAAAATTGGTGACAAACCGCAAGCAGAGTATTTAAAACTAGAAGAGCGTCATGTCCTGGAAGCTCTGCTTCTGGGTTGCTGATAAGCCCCCACGTATGTGGCTTGCTGGACCTTCGCGCCATTTATCGCGTGTGCCCGTCAAAGCAGGACTGATTGTGGTGTTTCGTCAATATGCGTGTGGGGAGCAGCGCGCTGTCCTGACGTCAGCCTCCCTCTGTGACCCTCAGGGCAGGGAGAACATGGGCTGCGGGGCCTGCCGGAGGTGTTGATGGGCAGCCTTGCTAGGCAATCGGAGTGTTTTACGTTCACAATTCTGTTAAATTATAACGACGCCGGTAATGCCGCCACGGAAAATGAAGACACGTCACTGACCAAACTATGATTGACACAGCGCGTGGGAAAACATGTCCCCCTGGCGTATAGCTGGCAGCTGTGTGCATGTAATTGCCAGGATACTAAAGGACTTTTCTCCCAAGCTTTTAAAGAATAGTAGCACAGAAATTTCTGAATAACGGAATCGCAGAGAAAACTTAATGATAACATCTCGCCCCTTATTCTGTGTCCTCTCATGCTACAGCTCTTGGAACCGCCCTCCACACTGGCTACCTGCACGGAGAAGCGTGAGTGTGCAAATAAGCGGCTGTGACAGAGATCACCTAAGTGTGTCACTAGTGGCCTGTGGATGAGATTTAGCGCAGGCTCCCACGTAGATGTTTTACATTCAGACTTTAATTATTATCAGTAATCACATTATCACATATTGGTAAAAGCTCAGCAGTCAGAGAAATAGTCATTTGAAACGTATTAAGCCTGTGAGTTCTGGGTCATCTTTACATTTCAGAGAAAAGTCTCTCAAGGTTACGTCCTGTTATAACGTCAGGCAGAGCCTTCCACACGAACATGCGAGCACCCGAGTGTCTGATCAGCCACTCTCCCCGTATTTTATTCGAATACTGACAGAACTGCCCAAACAGATAACTTCGAGCAACAGCACCTCAAGCTCCCTTCCTGAAGAACCCATCCCAGGGACATTTCCGTGAATGACAGGAGGAGGAGGGCTTTCTCAGGCCGCCCCCGCCAGCGCCAACAGCACCCGAAGGGAACAGGAAGAGACGTGTGCAGCCCAGGCCCCTTCCTCCTGTCCCCGGGGGCCGCACGGGTGGGAGAGCAAGCAGCAGTGTGCCGGCCGCTCCCCGAGAGAAGTTGTGAGCCGCACCTGACAGTCCCCACCGCCTCCCCAGCAGCACTGTGTGCGCGTCCCGTTAGAAGCCACTGCACGGAGTGTGTGCAGTGTGACGAAACGCAGAGAAGAACGGCCCCGGGCAAGGCCAGCACGAAAAGTGGCCACGAACCGCTCCCGCTCGGCCACCGCCTCCCAGACGTGGGCGGCAGCACTCCTGTGACAGGAGGCAGAAGCTCCACCTCGGTCAGCGACGCATTAGGGCTGCCTTGCACGCTAAACCAGAGGCTGTGCGCATCTGTGAGAAGGGACACAGGAACTTGGCATCCAGCTGAAAGATTTAGGAGAAGAAACAAAAGCGAGGGAAAGTAGGAGAAAGAAAAGACAAAGGAAAAGCATGAAGTAAAGATTGAGACGGCAATAAATTCAAAAGCTGACCCTGTGATAGGCAAACAAAATGGAAAGAATTATTTGCAAAAATAGTAAATACAAAACTGCATGCAAAGCGAAGTATACACATGTACAATTATGCATATGAAGAGTGTATAAGAGACAAACGGGCTTAAAATCTTATAAGGGAATATCAAACAGCCCAAAAACTAATGTTCTTGGAAATGTTGTTAAATAACCATGCAACCAAAGGTAAATTAGCCAAATGGAGTCTAAAGAAATGTGTGAAACCTGAATAGACCAGAAAAGAAATTCAAAAAAACACCTTCGGAGTAGACAGTTTTATAGGTCAGTTATCTGGGTCCCAGATAAATCCCATACTATAAAAACTTTTCTGGAACAAGGGAAAAACCTGCAAAGCTTCTAAATCATTTTGTGAAGCAACTTAATCCTAACTTGAAAAATCTGACCAAGATAACACAGATACACACACGATGAAAAAGAAATTGCAGATGTGTCTCATGAACAGAGACACAGAAATCCTCAAGCCTCGTGCCAGCGAGCCAGTCTTGGGGTCTGTTGAAAGAACGACCATGACCAAGTAGCGGTCACCGTGGGATAGGATTCAGTGCTCGAAAACGTGAGTGCGGCTTCACGTCTGCAGGTGGGCAGCTACATGGTGGCCTTATTTCTGTTGGAGACGTCAAAAAGCATTTAAGGTAAAATTCAGTACCATTCCTGACCCAAACAAATGAGCCCCCGCCCCAAAAAAACAATAATGGCAAATTCAAAGTGGGAAGAAAGTTTCTCAACATGGTTTACGTATGGCTCAGTTCCTCTGTCCCTAGTCACCGTCACGTCCAGTAAGCATGCAGAACAAGACTCTGTCATCACAGTACTTTTTCACAGTGTCCTGGAAGTCCTTCCCAAGACGGTACGTCAGAAAAAGGTCAATATAATTAATGAAAGGAAATAGCACGATATGACTTCGTACTAGAAAAGCAAAAGATTCGCCTGCAGAACCACTAGTTCACAAGCCCTCAGAACGTCCTTCCAGTAGGATGCGAGCCGGTGGCTTTCCTATCAACGACAGCTGCTCTGCGAAGACCGTCCCCCGACAAAGCCACAGCAGTGGAGTGCGTCACCGCACACCTGCGTGGAGGGCGTCGCTCACAACAGAGCCGTTCTCTGAGGCGCTGTTGTGAGCGCTTTGCCTGCACCCCTTCTTTTGGCCCTTGTAACGCCTGCTCAGAGAGGCGCCTCGTTTCAGTTCCGAGCGAAGTGAGCACAGCACATGAAGCATGTCGTCCCAGAACAAGGAGTCTGGCGGTTTCATTTTCAGGTCAAACGGTGGTCGAAGCGCCGTCGGCACTGACCGTGCCTCAGAGAAGTCAGGAGTTTCACCTTCTGACGTCTGAATTCTTCCCAAACCCGCTGAAGCAGCATCCGCAGAATCAAACCTACTTTACGAATTCATTATGTTATTCCTAAATCATTGTCTGTTTTGAAAACGGTTCATTTGTGTCTTAATTTCTTCACTAAACGTCCACGTCGAAATACGTATTGGTTAACGAATTGAGAAGTCGGGACACGATTTCACATCAGACCGTTCTGTGAGTCGGCGCTTCGCCAGCACTGAAGAACCTCGGGGGAGAGCCCGCGGCCAGGAGCCAGCACGTCCGGCTCTAGAAGGCGCTGGACCACGCTCGGCCTTGGCTCGCCCATCAGAGGGGAGCAGGGCTGTCAGTCCGTTTGTGTCGGTCCCCGTGTCGATGAAAGGAATTTGACTTGTAACTAAAACCCTTCCCTCGAAAGAATCTCCAGGCCCGGGTGGCTTTAGTGGCGAATGTCACCAAGTTTTTCAGAGGAAATAACATCAGTCTACACAGACACTCCCCCAAAAATGGGTGGGGGCCGTGCCCTTGTCGTCTCACCGTGCGATGCCGGTGTTACCTGGCACCAAAACCAGACGAGGCAGAGCAGGGAAACCGCAGACCAAGATCGCTTACGAATGCGGACGCCAGGATCTGTCCCAGCACAGGCACGTAGACCCAGCGGTGCATGGGGAGCCGGCGGGCCGCGGGCGCTGCTCCCAGGGGCGCACGGTCGGCCCAGCCGCTATAGGTCAGTCGGCATGGCCCGCCAGTTGACAGACTGAAGGGGAAATCCCACACGACCGCTTCAGTAGCCTTAGGGGGGTACTAAGCAGGGAAAACTGGATGATAAACAGATGCGCGTCCCCACACAGAGCACGTGAGTCCCGGCTGCTCACAGAAAGACACAAATTGCAGGGCGGAGTGTGGCGGTGACCTTTCACTGTGCAAGTCACAACCCACCGTGGGAGCCAGGGGTCGTTCGCGGCCTATAGACGCTTTCTAGGAAAGGCGGGTGCTCATCCCCGACCTCACGTAAAACGGTCCCTGGCCCCCCTCGAGGCGTTCTCGTGTCTTTCGATGCCCATGTGCCTTCTTAGCGCTGCGACTCGGAGCGTGCTGCTGGCACTCTAGATGGCAGCGCTGGAGGCCCGTGGTGCGACCGGGAGCCCGTGCACTTCTGAGTCTTGGTGACACGCTGGGGAGCCAGAGGGCACGTGGCGACTCAAGCGTCAGACACGCCGTCGGTGTCCCAACCAGGGACGCCTGTCTCACTGACCCAGCAGCGCAGGGCAGCAGCACGTGCCGACACATGTCGCTCACGCTGCGAACAGCACCCAGATCCCCGCCGTGCGGGCCAGGGGCCTGGCGGGCTCCCCCCGCCACCCGCGGAGCCGTCTGCACTGGCGCTCGTGCCGTCACCCCCCAGGAGTGGCGGTGCCGCAGCACAGTGCAGGGAGGAGGTGGCGGCACACGCGCTGCCCGGGGCGGTCCCATCGGCCACGGCCAGCCCCGGCCCTTGCTCCACGGCCTCGCAGCCTCTGCCGTGCACTTGCCACGCCGTCTGGTCCATCCTCGTCCCGTGCCGGCCCCTCCCAGTGCGAACGCTTGAGGCTGTGGTGGTCGCCGTCATGGGGACTTCCCTCCCCTGCTCAGCTCTGCGGTGTCCCTCGCGCCGCCCGGTCATCCCGATCCGGTCACTCGGACCGTCGTAGTTTGCCTTACTTCAGTCATTTCTAAAAAGCAATGAAAAACCCTGAGTCCTGTCAAAATGTCGACTCCGTTCACTCTCCCCGCTTGGATGTCGCCCACTCAGCCTTTCCCTTCTCTGCCCAGGGCGGGACTTCTCCCTGCCGGCTGGCCCGGCTCGCCTGGTCTCGGTGGGGAGGCTCAAACCAGAGGGGCAGCCCGCACTGGGCAGACGCATATCGGGGCCCGGTCAGCGCAGGGCGTGTGCCCGTCCAGGTGCGTCAGCGCTGGCTCTAGGCAGCTCATAACCAGAATGTCATCAGTCACGGTCTCTGTCCTAGACAGAGACCGAGGGCCTCCGCAGTGCTGCTCACCGCTCACCTGTGGAGCTGTCCTTCCGTGGCGAACACCTGACAGCACGGAAACGGAGCGTCCCCGGCACAGGGAGTCCACCCTGTGGTCGCGTCTCCGCGCGCTTTCTGCCTGCCGGCCTGCGGCTCACTGTCCCGGCCGGACGCAAGGGGCCTCACGTCTCGCTCTGCTTCCCCAGGTGGCCTTGGTGCAGTGGACGGAGAGCGTGGGCCTGACGCTGGTCAGCAGAGACCTCACCTCCATGCAGCTGAGGACGCCCGGCGGCCAGGTCCTGACCTACAGCCTCCTGCAGACGTTCCCCTTCACGTCGGAGAGCAAGCGCATGGGCGTCGTCGTCAGGGTGCGTGCTGCACGGCGGCCCCAGGCGGCGGCGTCAGGGGACCCGCCTCCCTGTGGGCCCCGGGGGGCTGCAGGGCACCGCGCCAGCTGCCCGGGACCATCCCCACTCACGGAGACACTTCAGGCTTGTTACAGTTGTTCTAAAGATGAAGTGTAAACTAGTGAGTTACACCGAGACGCGGTAGTGATTTAAATAGCTCTCCGGGCAGAATGAGGAAAAGGTGTGATTTCTGAATCCTCGAAGCAGGTAGAGCTGTCTCGTTTTCAGCAGCAGTGGCATGCCAGAGAGTTTTGCATAGCCGCGCTGTGACCGTGATGCCAGAGTGTGCCCCTGCCAAATTTCTCAGCAAATACCAAACGGTACCTTAGAAGTTGGCTAAACAAGAAAGCTTAATGCATCAAACTATGAAAATTGGAGAGAGGTAACATTTACCCTGCAGTGCGAGGCATCCGTCCAGCAACAACGTTTATTTCGAGAGCAGCACGGCCTCTCCAGATCCGCAGCTGTGTTCTGGGTTCTCGGCCTGAGCGTCTGGGGGAGTGGTCCCCCCACAGAGCAGGCTGTTGAGCAGCTCGCCACAGGGGCGCTGTGAGGGCAGCTGTGTGTCCACAGCCTCCGTCAGCGTGTGCGTCACTCACGGGGAGCAGCGTGGCCTGAACGTGCTGTTCATTCCTTGCGTTGCAGGACGAGTCCACGGCAGAAATCACCTTCTACATGAAAGGCGCCGATGTTGCCATGTCCACCATCGTCCAGTACAACGACTGGCTGGAGGAGGAGGTAATGCGCGGACTTTTTGTGAGATTTAGTGAGCAGACGGGAAAATGGGGTCCCGTCCCCAGCTCGTGCACACGGGCACCATTGTAAGGCGAGATGCCAGGCCAGCCCGACACCAGGACAGCACTGATGAAGTGAGGCCGTCCTTCTCGGCGTCAGTAAGCAGGAAGGACAGGGGTCTGCCGAATTCTGAATCGGTTACTTTCTATATGAACAGCCACTCTTTTTGGTTTTTGTGTGCATGCGTGTAAATACATACAAGTAGGTCTTTAAGAAGAATGTTTTCTTTATATTAGTAAACAAACAGAAAGCGTTACCAATCACTCATTAAAAATTCCGAAGTGATATATCCCTAGTTATATTCGAGTATGATATTCATTTTGTAACCTAGATTATTTGCAAGATTTTAATTAGAATCTAATTCTAACATGTACATAGGATTCACTTTAAAAATAGTGAGATATAGACATAACCAGTACTGTATTTCAACAAATTTTCTGTAAACAAATATGACTTGTATTTAGCCTTGTGAGTTTATGTCGTTCGTCATATTTACGTATTAATAAGAAGCTGGATTTCAAAGGAAAACTAAAGCCCTGCCCTTGGGAGCCTTCCCGGTGTGCTGTTGGGGTTCTGACACCTCTCCCCCACAGACCCGGAGGCGGCCTGTCAAACGGGGCCACCCCCCCTTCACGATGGTATTGGCAATATAAATCGATAGCTCCTCAGGCACTGGGATTGATCAGGAGCATGAATAAATTAAATTCCCCAAAGACCTAGCAGGATGCCATAAGAATTGCTTTTGGTCATAATGATGCACGGTTAATTATAAAATACTCGTCTAATTTATTTAGCTTTATGAGGTCACATCAATAAATGTCTTGCGACAGATAATGTCGGGTTGCCTTTCACAAAGACGACTTCATTTAAGACCCTTTGCACACTTCCGTCCTCAGCCCTGCAGCTTTGTCCCTCAGGCGCATGCATCTCTGGCCTCCACCCATGTCCTCATTGTGGCGTGTCGTAGTCTGAGAGCCTGTCGGCCTGTTAAAGGCCAGCGGGCTCTCAGCGCGAGTTCACGGTGGGACGTTCAGGCCCCCCGCCCCCCGCCCTGGTCGCATTCTCGCCGTAAACTTGCGTTCTTCAAACCTTAATAAGCACCACCACCCACCCCCTCTCACGCGCGCGCGCGGGCCGGCGCAGAAAGCCTGCGACGCGAGGCTGCCTCAGACGTAGCAGGGCCGGGGCCCGGGCAGCGGAGGCGTCGACACCGCCGCCTCTTCCCTCTGAAGGCAGACTGGCTGCTCACCCCCCGACGCGCTACTGCACGTGAAACGAGGAGTTGGTGGGGACAGGGCAGAGATGAAGCCGCACGGCCATTGTCATGCCGCTGTCCCCGAGAGTCCCTGTCCAGAGCGAGACTGAGGTGGGACCGAGCAGGGGCCTCGCCCGCAGCTCGTCCTGCTCTGTGTGCAGCCTGCGTGCATAGCGGTGAGCACCGGGAAAAAACTCCAGAGCACCCGGGTAGCGTGTGCTCACTGTGTGCTGGCAGATTCCATGTGTTGTCACCAGACGTAGGAGGCGAATCCCCCACATAGAGGGCACAGACGTCACGTGGCAACGCTAGCGTGGCCCCAAGAGGTGATGGATGTGACGGGGCCCTGCAGACGGCTGGCCGGGCGGAGCCAGCCTGGACAGCTGTGTCTGGACGCTCATCGGCGAGCCCGCATTCCTGCCCTACGCAGTGCGGGTTTTCCGCTTGCATCTTGTGCACAGGACGTCAGGCACTCAGAGTCACGGTCCCCTCGGTGGCCGTGACTGACATCCGTGTGCTGGAGCTGCCACACGCAGAGCTGTCACCGTGCCTCCGTGCCCACGGCGGCCATCAGCGGGAGCACTGCACACCCAAGTTCACGGGCGCTTGACTGCCTCTCCCTAAAAAAGTAGCCCGTTTGTCTGTTTGCGATGTGTTTGCTTAAGTGCGCAATCGCGTCATCAGCTCCACGGGCACTTTTCAACGCACGTTGGAGATGCTGTTTTGGACCTGTGGTTCTCTAGCTGTCATCAGAATCCTGCATCCCTTGGTATTTGCTGAAATTACCTTCACGAGATCCCACCCCTGTCCCCAGTGTCCTGGCAGTAGAGCACGCCTCGGCACTGCCCGCTGGAGCCCTGAGTCCACCTCACACCCTGGACCAGGCGGGGAACGTGGGCCAGGTGGGGCGCCCCGACCCAGGTGACGTGCCTGCCTCGGTCTCTGTGGTGGCCACAAGTGCCCCCGCCAGGCCAGAATGCGGGCGCTTGGAGCTTTCAGGACATCGTCAGAATTGGACGCAGTTTGAAGTGGATGAGAAAGGGGTGGGGCGCATCGGTGCAGGTCTTTGGGGGCCGACAGTGGCTTAGGGGAGCTGTGCCTGTTTAGACGAGAGTAGTTTCAAACTAGATTGTTGGGAGGGTGTTCATCACGCCGTGACCCACATTTCATTTTTCATAAAAATACGTTGTTCTGAAATGTTCCATCACCCGCCACACAGCCAGGGGAGCTTACTGTTTCCCAAACCCGCCCCCACATCAGCATCTGGCCTTCATATATCACAGAAGACAGCCTGGTGTCAGCGTTGAGACTAGTGTAGTGCAAGTGTTCGTGGCACCATTTTTGAAGTCTGATTTGAGGGGGACTTGTCATCTGGGAGCTGCACCGTGACGCACACTCCATGCTGTGCCTTCGCTTCTCGTCCTTAGGCCAGGAAGAGCAGCGACACCCTGCTGGCTGGGTGTGCGGTCAGACCAGGTGTGCGGGGCCAGCCGCCTCTGTGGAGTGCACCTGCACACCTGCACACATATGCACAAACCTGCACACACGCATGCGCACACGAACATGCCTACCCACATGCACACACACGGGTCTCGGGGGAGGGGCCTGGAACCACCCCAGCCGCCCTCAGGCCTGTGCGCGCGGGCGGGGGTCGGCGGGTGGGTGAGCAGAGCACGGGCGTGCCCACAGAGTGGTGCCGGGGCCGGGGCCGCGTGTGACTCGTCCCCCCTTTCCAGTGTGGAAACATGGCCCGCGAAGGGCTGCGCACGCTCGTGGTCGCGAAGAGGGTGCTCACGGAGGAGCAGTACCAGGACTTCGAGGTGAGCGGCGACCCCCACCCTCGCCCGCCACCCCTTGGAGGGCGCCCGCGGGAGCGAGCCCTCCCCGCACGGGCGCGTGGACGGTGGTGTGGCGTCAGGCCCACGTGCGTCCGCAGACTGAGCGCGAGGTCACTCTCCAGATTGCACGCTTCCCCGTGTGCAGCGAGTGTGTGGCAGTGCAGCATATCTGTCCCGTCGACACACTCAGGCCAGGGGTGCTTGCACACATGGGACACGCACACACGTACACAGCCGTCTCTCTGTCCTCAGAGCCGCTACACTCAGGCCAAGCTGAGCGTGCACGACCGGACACTCAAGGTGGCAGCAGTGGTGGAGAGCCTGGAGCGGGAGATGCAGCTGCTGTGCGTGACGGGCGTGGAGGACCGGCTGCAGGCGGACGTGCGGCCCACCCTGGAGATGCTGCGGAACGCGGGCATCAAGGTACAGCGCGGCCAGAGCCCGGCCCGGTGGCACAGGCCGGGTGACGCAGGGCCGGGTGACGCAGGGCCAGGCGACTGCAGAGCCAGGCGGCACAGTGCAGTGACACAGGGCCCAATAACACACGGCCCGGTGGTATGGTGCTGGGTGACATGGGGCCGGGTGACTGCAGAGCTGGGTGACCTATAGCCCAGTGATGGCAAAGCCGGGTGACTCATAGCCCAGTGACTGCAGAGCCAGGTGACACACAGCCCAGTGATGGCAGAACTGGGTGACACACGGCTTGGTGATAGCAGAGCCAAGTGACGCACCCGGCTGCTTCCCTGGCGCATGCTCTGTGACGTCTGGCAAGGGGTGTGAGGGCTTTGTGGCTGCAGCCTCGCTGGGCCTCTTGCCCACGTGTTCCCGGCAAGGAGGCCTGGGGGACAGTGCAGCCTGTGCCCCTCTGGAAGGCGCGCATGTCCCTCCACATCTGCATGCATTTCCCCAGGGCTGCCACCCCCCACCCCCACCCCCACCCAGCTCTGTCCTTCCTTCACGTACCCGCAACCCCGCAACCTCTGCCTGCCCACAGCCCCGCACCATCCCCGGGGACTTCCTGACCGGCTTGGGAGAGCAGGGAGACCCAGTGGCAAGCCTGCCCACTGCGACCCAGAGCTTTCTGTTGGACAAGACCAAGTGTCCAGCAGGCTGCTCCCAGCCTGCTCTCCTCGTCCGTTTTGTTTGTTGGGCTGTCCCCCGTGACCACTGGCTCAGTGCTTGGGCTCTGCTGGGCGTCTGTCCAGCCCTCCTTGCCTCTGACGTGTCCTCATCAGCGCAGGGGAAATCGGCACTTCCTGGCTGAAGTCTTAGCTTTTCAGACACCACTTCCTCACCTTCTGAGGCAGTTCAGGGACAAAATGGGTGAGAAAATGCATTTCAGTGCCGCCCAAGGTTTGGGGCTTCCATTTGTGAGAACGATAAGAGTGCGGCTGCTTTTAGCAGACAGACGTGTGGACAGCTGGGCAGAGGCGGAGTGGAGAGCAGCAGAGGCCAAGTGCGCCTGACTTCAGTCGGGAACGGGCAGCAGGTTCGCGGACGCATGGGGCCTGCATGGGGTGCGCCATGCTGGCTCCTGGGGTCTGGGCCAACCCGCTGACAGCCTGGCGGCAGCTCAGCCTTGCAGGACGCTGTCAGGAGGGAGCTCAGAGCTACAGGCGCACTTCAGACTTGAAGCGTGTCGATCGTCTACACCTGATCGTGTGGGTGAGGAAAGGCGGTTCATTTGAAGCAGATGACCCGCTCATTTTACTGTGATTTTTCGTAGACTTCAAATCGATCTGTATCTTAACCGTCCGTGTTAGATTAGTGACATATCAAAGTAACAAGCGTCTCTCGTGTGAAGGTCTGGGTATTTATGTCAGTTCCTTGCTAAGCTCTGAGCGCTTTTCTGGGGTTCCTGACGAGACTCTCTAGCTGCCCCCGCGCTGTGGGCGTCTGCCCAGGGACTGGCCTCCGCACGGGCGGTGCCGGACGGCCACAGCGGGTCCCTCCGGAACCGCGCGCGGGCTGGGAGGGCTCTGCTGCGCCCAGCGATGCGCCCTGCTCTGTGTCACGCCCCGCGCTTGCTCTCTGTAGACGAGGGCTGTTTAAGAACGTAGCACGCGCGTGTGTGTGCGCTCTTAGGTAAAAGCGGTGGTTGGGGGCGCATTTTGTTAGATGCAGCTGGAAACCCAGCAGGCTGACGAGGTGGGAGGACTCTCCCCGTCACCGGAGCCGACGGCCGCGTGGCGCCCTGGGCACTGGGGGAGCACGCACGCTGCGTGAGCACTGCCTCTTGACGTGCACAGTTGTCCCCGTCAGCCGCAGCTGTGCGGTTCCCAAACCCCAGCCATTCGTCTGCCCCATTTCCCAGCTCTGAGTCTAAACATCACTTGGCTCTCACGCGTTTGAGCTAAGCAAGTTGGCAGACTTCTGTATTGCGGTCAAATGTACGTGATGGAAAACCGATCCTCTGAACTGTCCTGTCCACAGCTCACTCTGCCGTCCCCGCCGCCATCTCCAGGACTCCGTCCCCATCAAACAAAGCTCCCAGCCCCCGGCACCTACCCGTCTACTTTCTGTCCCTATGAACGTGACGACTCTAGGGACCTCCTCTGAGTGGACTCACACAGCATTCGCCCTTTTGCGACGGGCTTATTTCACGGAGCATGGTGTCCTCACGCTTCATCCCTGTTGTATGTCGCCTGTGCCACATGTTGCTTGCCCATCCATCCGTCGCTGGACACTCGGTGCTTCCACGTTTTGGATCATGTGAACAGTGATGCTGTAAACACGGGCCTGTAGACATCTGTTCAAGGAGAGACGCTCTTAAGAGCTGAAAGTGTAATGGTGTTGAAGTTCACGCATTCAAATTGTCCCCTAGATATGGATGCTGACGGGCGATAAACTCGAGACAGCGACCTGCATCGCCAAGAGTTCACACTTGGTGTCCAGAACGCAGGACACCCACATCTTCAGACCGGTACGTGCATGTCTCACGCACTTGAGATTCTAAATGTCTGATCTCACAATGAAATCTCTGGGTTTCATGAGGACATATATGCAGTTACTTATTAATTACTGAATATCTGTTTTAAAAGAGGAATATTATAATTTCCTGACTCTTTATAACAACGTGTTAAAAATAGATTTCCATTAGTTACATGCATTAAATGTAATCAAAAAGCTGTTTTTTGATAGTGAAACAAGGTCTAAATTCAAAAGTATTTTTCTGTTATATTGTTAGAATGATTTATACAAATAAATGTCTTTTAAAATAGACATGCTGTCTGCAGCCATAGCACCCTGAACACGCCCGACCTCATATGATCTCATAAAATAGACACACTGCATTCTTTTTCTATTCAATTTATGAAAGTGCATATTGAGAAAAATTACATTTCTCTATTAGTTATACACATCATGTGTGGTCCAGAAGCTGCTTTTTTGAAACAAACTCTAAATACAAAGTAAGAATATGTTTTTAACCTACCACCTTTTCGCATCAAATGCTCTTCCTTAGTTCAAAGAAAATTAATAGAAATGATCAAAATTTATGTGTTTACTGTACACATTAGTTATGACTAAATGTAGTTCAAACAAAAAATAAAAGTTTCTTGGGTCCTGATTGATGGTGGATGAGCAGACATTGCATGTCTGTGTCTGTTCTAAATGAAGCACTTGCACCTACAGAAATAGTTATTTGAATATAATTTACATGTAAATGTAGTTTATTTCAAAGCATCAGAATCGCAAATTAGGCCCTGCAGACTACTATTTGCAATTAAATTATTAATGATTCTGATAAAACTTCAGATCAATTTTTGTTGACTTTTCAGTGTTACAGCACCACAAATTAAAATTTCCATAATAAAACCTACCTACTTAAAGATGAGCCAGATTAATTTGGACCGCATGAGACTTTTAATTTATTTCAGTCCTGTAATACATCATTTCTTTTATGCTCCATAAAACCTCCACAGAAAGAATGTAAAAAACTAGTGTGTTGGTTTCTGAAATGTTTTCACTCCAAAATTAATGATATTTCAAGATCAAGATTTGATTTTATTCTTTTAAATCATTTAATCCTTCACGTATTCTGGTCACTCACACTAACAAAATAAGTTGAAACCTGTGGCAGAGGCAACAGAAGCCATTTTATAAAAGCACGCATTATGGAAAGAGGCATCTTTCCGTAAAGCTCTGATTGAGATCGCCTGCGCCTCTGCGGTGTGGCCTGCGGAACCCTCTCCTGGGCGCTGGCGCTGGCTGCAGGGAAACGTAACTGTGACCTGGTGTCCCCACCACGCTGTCACTCGTGGAAACAGCGGGACTGTCAGTGAATGGTTGTCTTGGTCTCACAGGAGGTGGGGAGGTGGGGAGGGAGGGCACGGGAGGTATGAGCGCAGGGCCAGTCTGCTGCCTCTGACAGGCCGCGTCCTCCGCTGGCCACACGGGGTTGCGGTGGCACGCTGTCCCCGCCCTTCACCGGGAGCGTCGTGGAGAGAACATCAGTGCTGACGAGTTTGTTCCAGCGCTGCAGGGGCCCCGGGAGGAGCCGATCCTAACGGGGCCTCCTGCACAAAGTGCCTCGGGTTCTGGAAAAGCGTCTTGACGTGGGGCTTTCTCCCCATCTCCCAGGTGAGCAGTCGAGGAGAGGCCCACCTGGAGCTGAATGCCTTTCGCAGGAAGCAGGACTGTGCACTGGTCCTCTCGGGGGACTCCCTGGAGGTGAGGCCATTACGCCCTCAGGCTGCTTCTGCAACTCTCTGCTGCTGTTTAAGTTGTTGCTGTCTCGGCAGAGCTAGGTGCAGCCCTGCTGTGCGGGGACCGCCTGAGGGATGTCATGCAGTGTCACGGTGTCACTTACTGGCCCCACACGTTAGAGAGGCCGCTGGGCTGCCCTGGCGTCGCTCCGGCTGCGCGTGGCGGTCCAGGCCGCCACGGCTGCAGTCGGCGTGACGCGGCCCACGTTGCAGGTCTGTCTGCGGTACTACGAGCACGAGCTCATGGAGCTGGCTTGCCAGTGCCCCGCCGTGGTGTGCTGCCGCTGCTCGCCCACGCAGAAGGCCCGCATCGTGAAGCTGCTGCAGACGCACACGCACAAGCGCACCTGCGCCATCGGTGAGGCCGCGCCCCGTGGTCCCGGTCCGACCGGGACAGCAGGCTGACCTCAGCCGTGTCCGGGACGGTCCACCCCTGCTCCTCTGTTAGGAGAGAGACGGGACCGGGCCGGCTCTTCCCATCGCAGTGTCTGTCCACCCCAGGTGACGGAGGCAACGACGTGAGCATGATCCAGGCCGCCGACTGCGGGATCGGCATCGAAGGGAAGGTGCGTGTGTCCTCCGCCACGCTCGTCAGCACACGCCTACGCGCCTGCTCTGGGCCCGCCAGGGCACGGGCGGAGGGGCAAGGCTGGCCAGGCACTCTGCCAGCACCTTGACCAAGTGAGAGACGGCAAAGCAGGTCCGCGCCGAGCCCTCCGGGGCCCTCGCTGTCCTCCGCGGGACCTGCGGGCCCTCCCCATAGACAGACATCGCCACACCCTGCAGCTGCTCACGGGAGTGGCAGCTTCTCTCCCTCACCGGGCACCCGGGCCATATTTGCCGTCCGTGTCCCTGTCCAGTGGTGAGCTGTGGGCTGAGGTCTGTCCTCTGTGCTCACCCAAAACCTCGCCCAGGAAAACCTGGGACAGAACCTGCTCCCGGTCTTGGTTGTCCCCCGGCTGCTGTGCTCCTGGCGCCTGGCGCCGGCTCTGGCCGCGTCCGCGCTTCCCTCCCCGGGGCCTCGGCGGCTGTGGGGTGGCAGGTGGGTGGGCGCGTGGCCCGCGTGGCCCTCCTGCCTCTGCGTGGCTGCGGCCCGCGTCCGTCACCCACCCCCTCCGAGTCGGGCAGGCAGGGTCACAGCCTCCGGGTGGCCGGCCGCGGTCCCCACGTGCACACTGCCCGCGCCCTCGCCCGCAGGAGGGGAAGGCGGCGTCGCTGGCGGCAGACTTCTCCATCACGCAGTTCGCGCACGTCGGCCGGCTGCTCATGGTGCACGGGCGGCGCAGCTACAAGAGGTCGGCGGCGCTGGGCCAGTTCGTCATGCACCGTGGCCTCCTCATCTCCACCATGCAGGTGCGGGACGGGGCACGGCGGGCGGGGCCGGGCGCCCCGGGGACCGCTGACCGACCGCGCGGCCTTCCCCCCCGCAGGCCGTGTTCTCCTCCGTCTTCTACTTCGCGTCCGTCCCGCTGTACCAGGGCTTCCTCATGGTGGGGTAAGTCGGCCGTCGGGCCCGCGGGTGCTTGGCGACTCCTCACGTCCGCGTTCAGAGCGGCGGGGCTGCCACCGGGAGCCGGGGCTCCGCTCGGCGAGCCGGGAGACACCCGTCCGCTTGTCCCTCTGGTGATCGTGTCATCACGTGTCTCGTTAGAATTTGTTTTCCCGGCGAAGCCATGGTTTCTGTGGGGAGGCGTGTTGGGAAGTGTTCCCGTGGCATCCGAGGCGGGGCGGTGATTTAAGCAGCGATTACTCCTTAGATAATAGTAGCCCGAGTCGGCAAAGCTGCCCGACCCGATCTTCCTGCAGAGGAGCCCGCGTCAGCGCGAGCACCAGTTCTTTTTAAAGCTTCTTTCACGTTGGCTTTTATTTAAAGTTTCTCTGCATATCATCACTTCAGCGAGGCATCTAGAATTCTCTTAAGCATCGGTGCCCTGAATGTGGTAGGAATGAGGCGGGTGCTCGTAAGTTAAGCTTCTTCAAAAATAAATGATAAACTCAGTTTTGCCATCCCCCGCAAACAAGTGCAAAGTCTTGGGCAGGAAACAACGTGCTATTTTCATCCAGCAAAACCTGAGCCAACCTGGGGGTGCTGTGCCCTCCCCCCAGAAGGTGTCCGTGGCGAAGCGCCCTTGGAGACACTGTCACAGCACCGCGTACTCTCACGGCACTTTTTTGCAAGTTGAAGGATCTTCGCATCGCCCCGGGGAAGGACTCGGTCACCATGGCTGAGCCGGCCCGCCTCAGCCCTCAGGCCTCATGCAGCGTCCTGGCCAGGGTGTGGCCGCGGCAGCCTGTGTCCTCCCCAGGGGCCATCACAGGGAGGCCTTGCAGAGCTGGGCACGAACATGTGGGCTGGACAGCCCGGGGTGACCTGCCAGAGAGCAGGTCCGACACGGGAGAGAACTGTTTTCCGACCGGACAGCAGGCAGTAGAGGCCAGCGCCCAAGGGGAAACAGCCCCCAAACTCCCAGAATTACTGGCTGAAAACCCTCGAAACTTCAGAGAGGCAAAGATTTCCCTAGCACAAAATGCCTGCACCAACAAAGACAAAGTGGACTCCATAAAAATTAAAACTCTTCTTCTCTCTGAAGACGAGAGAAGTCAAGTAAAAAGGCAGACTAGGAGGAGCTGCATTCTGAACACACGTAGGACAAAAGGTTTGTATCAGGAATGTTTAACGGTCTCTGAACAGCTCGGTTGT
This sequence comes from Pteropus medius, assembly GCF_902729225.1. NCBI lineage: Eukaryota > Metazoa > Chordata > Mammalia > Chiroptera > Pteropodidae > Pteropus > Pteropus medius. The sequence goes on along the minus strand of NW_024340849.1, from coordinate 498,303 downwards.
TTTTACGATGGTAAAGATCTGAACACGTGTCATGAGAGAAGGGAGTGCTAGTGTTGCCCACAGTGATACAGCCCTGCAGGGAGCAGGTCAGGAAGACGGGCTGTGCCGCGTGTCGGCCGGACGGGGCGCGCCTGGCGTCTCCCACGTTCCAGTGGGGCTGCAGACGGCGACACCACCGCAGAGGACGGTCTGACCGTCTCATAAGACCCAGCCCGCCATGCACGGGGCCCAGCGGCCTCCATGTCCGCCCGTCCCCACGGAGGACCAGCCCGCAGAGCTTTCTGGCTTCCCCCACGAAGAGCAGACGGGCCCGTCCAGATGTCCGCGTGCCTTCGGGCAGGAGAATGGGGGCGAGCACCACCGCACGGCGGCATAGGACAGAGCTGCGGACACAGGCTGCGGGTGGGTCCCCAGGGCCCCGTGCCCTGCAAAGCAGCCAGGCCCAGGGGCTCGCGTGTGGCCCGTGTGCCTGAGGGCAGCAGATCCACCCTGGACGACCTAGCAACTGTCCGGCCGGCGGGGCTGGTGGGCGGGGGCCTCCATGTGGCCAGGGTGACAGCTGTAGGTGCTGTCAGGAGTCACCAGGCTGCACTGTGGAAACCAGGCCTCAGCAGAGCCAACTCAGCAAGAGGGCGTTGGATGGTTTCTTAAAAAAGGCCAGGAAGCTAAAGACATTTCTGGCAGAGTAAGAACAAGTGTTCTCACGGATGTGCTTCACAAGCAGAGACTCCAGACGAGAGTTCCTGTGACCTAGCGAGTCACGCATTGCGTGGTGGCTGATGGCGCCGTGCGTGGGACCTGGTGGACCCGGGGAGCAGCAGAGCCCAGGGACGAGCTGCGCCAGAACTGTGTGGCCCTCTCGGCCCCTGACCTCCCCAGGGCGGCGTTGTCCCAAGGGGACTGACAGCAGCTGAGGGTCTGGAGGGTCGCAAAGCTGCGTGTGTCCAGCCTCGTGGAGAAGTGAGCTTGGGTTCTGGACGCAGCTCGCGGAGGCCAGCCCCATGGGACAGACCAGCCTCTCCTCCAGCAGGGCACGCCCACCACCACCCACAGAGCCACCCGCACCGGTGGCCAAGGACCCCAGCGCTAGGGCAGGATTCGGCCCGCGGTGTTCCCGTCACACCTGTCGGGGAGAGTCGTGTCGTTAGGCCCTTTGCTGCTGCTCTGCCGCTGGATGAGTTCCCCAGCCTGGAAGTTCTCGCCCAGGGAAGTCACTTTCTAAACGTCCAGGTGGGACCTCGGGGCCCCCGGCATGGCACACGGCTGAGCTCCCGGCTCCTCTGCCTGCGTGTCCCACGCTGGGGGCCAACGAGGTCGCAGTCAGAAATGACAATGGCACAGAGGGGGGCCCCCTAGCAGGACAGAGACTTTCAGACACGCTGTCCTGGTGCGCTGCCCCACCTCCCTGGGAAGTGGGAGCCGACACGTCCCCCCACGAAGCTGCGGGCTCCCAGCGCCTCCCATGGCATCCGTGAGGCTGCGTGCGGGCCAGTGCCCCCCGCCCCCTAGTGAGGGGCAGCGCCCACCTCCCTACCAGAGCAGGTCGGATCCAGGGTCCCGCACGGGACCCAGGTGTTTGGTGTCAGTGGAAGATCCCCTGCCACACCACAGACCAGGGGGACTTCAGAGCAAGTGAAGAAGAGACAGACGCCCACCCCGAGATGCCAGGGGCGTCACGTCATCTGAGAGCTGCAGAGTGGCCGCGGGAAATGCTCCGATGGGCGGTTGCGAGCACACTCAGGCGAAAAGTGAAACATCTGAGCAGAGAACTGGAAAACAGGAAGCAGAGCCAAGTGGAAGGTTTGCGAACGAAAAACGTAATAATCTGAACACAGAGTGTCCTGGGCGGGCCCCACGCAGGCCGGAGGTGAGGGAGGCTGCCGCGGACGGGAAGGCAGGCCGGTGAAAACGCTCCGCACACATCCGCGGGGGCGCGGGGCCAAGAACCAGCGCCTCGGGGCCGTGCCGGGCAGTCCTCGGAGTCCCGGGAGGAGCAGAGACGGCAGGGCCGGAAACGGACTCGCAGAAGTAATGGCTGAACACGCTTCACAAAAGACATAAACGTGCAGATTCAAGACCGTAAGCAAACTCCAGCCAGGACGAATTCAAAGAAATACCAAGAAACACCAAGGCCCATCGTAGCCAAACTTGGGAAAACGAAAGGTGAATCCCTCACGAACAGCGACAGAGAAGACGCTTTGCTCCTAGGGAAGGACAGCCCCAGTGACAGCAGAAGTGTCCTCAGAAAACGGGCCAGAGGGACCGGCACGCCCGGCTGCAGGTGGGGACCGTCCCGGGAGGGAAGGGAGTGCGCCAGAGCTCGCCAAGTCCCCGGAGGACGGGGCCCACGCGGCCGCACGCGGGGCGAGGTGATGGCCGAAGGGGCGGTGACGGAGTCGATCGCGGCGAGACTCTGGAGAAGCGGGCCTGTCACGCACGGCTGGCGGCGCGTCGTGGCCGGTGTGGGGCGCGAAGCCGCCCCTGCCATGTGACCAGCAGTCTCGGCCTTGGGCTTACGCCCCCCGTTGGTGCTCCTGCCCGAAATAAATGAAAAACTGTTTTTACAAAAAACAAACAAAGCCATGCAGTGAACGGTCATGGCTGTTCACATCATAGCTGGACCGGGAGTGACCTGGGTGATTCGGCGAAGGGCGGGGCCACAGACACCAGCCATTGCAGCTGAGCAGTCAGCGGGGTGGGTGGTACAGGCCGGGCAAAACCGCCACCCCACGGCTGCCCGCCGTGTGACCCAGAGAGATGCCTGGGAGGTGACGGCGATTGCAAATTGGAGGACAGGAGTGGGGGCCGGGGGTGGGGCTGGGAGGGGAGTGGGCACAGGAGGGGCTGGGGGGTCCCACCCTGGCAGGGGCTCCGGGCGAGGGGGCAGGTTCTGCCTGTTTCGCCGCATCTGTGGCGGTCTCTGGCGTGTGACCAGCTGGCGCCTCCGCCTGTGCGCACACCTGGGCTAAGTGCTGCGTACCAGAAGGACCGTGCTCGGCGACCGCTCGTGTCTGTCGGGCTGAGTGTGCGCTGTGGCCCTGAGCCCTCCGCGTGCTGACCCGGCCACCTCCCACTTACCCACAGGTACGCGACGGTCTACACCATGTTCCCCGTGTTCTCGCTGGTGCTGGACCAGGACGTGAAGCCGGAGGTGGCCATGCTGTACCCGGAGCTGTACAAGGACCTCACCAAGGTGTGGCGCCGGCCGCGTCTGGCAAACCCACGACGGGCGTTCGTGGGGGGTGTGGTGGGGGGCGGCCTCTGAGCAGGTTTAAATCCTGGCTGTGCCCTCACAGACGTTTTCATCCTCCTGGGGGTTTTCTGACACTGTCCTTGAGTGAGATTAAGGCGTAAATCCCCTGGAAAGCAAACACAGGATGCCCGTGTTACTCTTACAGTCAGGGCCAAACCAAAGCTAGTTTGACACAGCAGAGGGTGAAACGGGATGGAGCACGACGACCGCCGTGAAGAGGCCGCTGGGACTGTTACGAGTAGAGGAAACTTTTGGGTTTAACACCCCGAAACGGTGAAATCGCTACCATTCAATAACGTAGAATAGGGTCGACGGTCCAAGCGCTACAGCGAATAACTGTAATTTTAGTAAATTGTGTTTTCTTAATTCCAAGACTCCAGAAAAGCTTACGTAAATGTCGCCTCACAGAGTAAGAGACGTGAGCTTTCACATGAGAATTCTAAGCCAGCTGAGCTGAAAACCTAGGCAGGTGTGTCTACGCTGAGGTAAGGTCACTGCCGGTCCCCAGGTGACGCTGCCAGGTGTCCAGGGCGGGGAATTCTTGCCAGTGGGACCATCTGTGCCAGTTACTGGAGCGAGGCAACGGACACACTCACTGTTTTGGGGGGTCAGGGCTGCCCAGCAGCATCTCTCGCTGGGGGCCAGAGCCCCCAGTAGCGAGAAGGTTCAGGGTCACCAGCGCCCACGCTGAGCAGCCAGCTGTTGCATCTCCAGGTGGAGGCTGTGCCACCAGCCGACACATTTGAGTGGGGGGTCGGCAGCCACGCTCAGCTCTGTCCATCCGTTAGGACAGCCCACAGTTCAGGCGTTTGAACAGCCTATACTCAGGGCAGTCCGTTTTTTTGACAAGCGCTCACTCGCTTATTTTCTCAGGCTCCTTTTCTTTCAGATCTTAAGTCTCCTTTTGTCTTTATGGTATATATTTCTTTAAGAATCGGACACGCTTCAAATTCTTTGAGAATAGAGTGGCACTAAGTGCTCAACCACTCAACTTGGCAGCAGCGGAGCTGCTTTTTCTGCTCGGTGCTTGAGACGTGTCGAAGCTCCGTGTCGCTTCCAGACACTTGGCCTAGTCGGCCTGAACACGGCACGTGGCACCCCTCCCCGGGAACTGGACAGCCACGTGGGCGGCGTCCAGCCGTGATGGCAGCCCCCGGCCTCGGCAGCCTGCGCTGAGCCGGGAAGAGGAGCACGCACTCAGAACGTTAACGGCGGCGGACAGCAGTGTGAGACAGGCAGGTGGGACCACAAGCGCTTCCCGTGACTGATGCGCCTGTAAGCTCTGAGCAGGAGCCAAGGGTCACAGCGCCGTTGCGAAGTCCCTCTAGAGGTCACCGGGGGCGCAGGACATACATCCCCGGCCAACAGGAAGGTCCTGTGCTTTGGACGAGTCCCGCGTCTGTGCCTTTTGTAAGCAGTGTCTACCTGTGTGGGACCGGTCCAGGCATCACAGTCTGCCTGACTGTCCCACGAGGCGGCCGGTATTCGGCAAGTGACTGCACCAGTTAAGCCAAGGGGTGTCCCCTTCCTCTCTCCGGAGCTGTAGTCCTCACCCCTCACAGGAAATGGTGTGTCTGTGATAACAATGTTTTGGTGTTCCTCTTTTAAAGGTCACATTCTGCTTTGAATTATTCAACTTTACTCATACGCAGTCACTTGATTTTTCTGGGTGCTGCCAGTGAGACAGGAAACACGTGCCCTCACCCCTCTCCTAGCCCTGCAGATGACTGTGCCCCGAGTGGCCCGTGGCCTCCCGTAAAAAGCCTCCTGAGCCTCAGCCCAGTCCCAGGACGAGTGAGACGTTTGGGCAGCCGTGGCGCGCTGGCCCCGCAGAGTCAGCCAACGGCCGGGCCAGCCATGTGGCACCGCCACGTCCCGGGCTGGGAGCTGGGAGCAGGATGTCCGGTCCGTAGTCCCACACCGTGGTGACAGCTGACAACAGAGCGGGTTATAGTTGTGTCAGTGGTCAAGGCATCGAGTATAACATGCCCAGCACACGGTTAGGGCCGCTTCACTGTGTTTTATTTCCCGGTGAAGGTTCTCAAAGCGAGTGGTCTTGGCATTTAACACGTGTGTTTGTGTCCTTATGTAATAGTAACAAGGCAAGAAAATGGAATTAAAGATGGAGAAATGAAGAAGCAAGAAATAAAACGTCTCTGCCGATGCCACAGTTGTCTGCGTAGAAAGCCCCCAGGTTTAGTAAGGGTACAGGCCCGAGGGAAAGCGTCTTTAGTCTCTTCAGTCTGTGCGCCAGCAGCGAACGGTCGACGTCTGGAAAACGTTTGAAAACGTCCTGATGTCATAAAAAAGTGAAATACTTTGGCATCACCCTAACAAGATGTGTAGGACGCATATGCTGATAAAGAACACTGATGAAATTTCCACAAGGTGTGAACAAATGTGGTTGGAAGACTCAGTATTGATGGTCTCAATCAGCCGATTCCAGAATCCATATGGGAAGTCACAGGGGTGGAATCCAAAACCCATTTTGAGAAAGAAGCATGAAGTCGGAAGGCTTCCCGCGAGACAGTGGTCGAGGCAGCGTGAGGGGCGGCGGGGGTGACACAGAGGCCAGCGGGCTGGGCTCGAAGGCCGAGGACGAGGCCAGGCACCCCAGCTGGTCTCCGCAGACGGCAGGAAGTCCAGTGCAGGGAGGATCGCCTCGCTGGCAGACAGCGCTCCCACAGCGGGTCACGCACAGGCAAAGATGGACGCCCAGCCACGCCACACGCCTGCCACAGAAACCCCCGCGAGGGGTCGTGACCTCGCACAGCCACAGGCCGTCCAGAAGGAAGCGTGCACGGCCCTGGGCTGCGCAGAGTTTAGATACTGGGTCAGAAGCATGATTCATAGAGGGAAAAAATGATAAACAGGACTTGGTCATAATTAGAAACTTATGTCCTGTGACTGGCACTGTCGAGACAGTGTGAAGACAAACTTCAGGCTGGTAGAAAATGTGTGGAAGTCACACTTCTGATGAAGGACTTGTACCCAGAAAAGACAGAGAACCCTCAAAACTCGAAAACACCCCAGGTTTCTAAATGGACGGAAGACCTGGACAGATGCCACGCTGGTGACGATGGCTGTCCAGCGAGCACGTGAGAATGCTCACGTCACCGTCATCGGGGAACCGAAGATGAAAGCCTTGCACCGCCACGACCACAGTTGAGAGTGGCAAACATCTGAGACGCCAGCGTCACCAGACAGTGATGGCGGGGACAGCAGGGGCCCCCAGAGTGGCGCACAGCCCTCGGGGGCAGTTTGGTGGTTTTGCGAAGTCAGACATGCCCTTTGCTTCTGACTCAGCAGTCCTGGCCCCAGGCGTCTGCCCCCGAGAAGACCTGTGTTCACACAGAATGTGTACACAGGTCTGTGACACCGTTGTCATGGTTGCCCAAACTGGGACCAACCAGTGGCCATGCAGCCACGTGGAGGGACACTCCAGCATGAGGAGGAAAACCGGCAGCTCAGCACGGACGAGTCTGAGCCGCACATCGCCACGCAGAAGCCAGACTCAGACGCGTCCGTGACCCCCATTCACCTGACACTCTGAGATGGAGAGCAGCTCAGCGGTTGCCCAGGGCCTGCAGCGGGAGGCGGCTGTGGGGAAAGGAACTGCGGGTCTGGCACCACAGTGGCCACGTGACTACATTGTCAGACCAGTGTGCCCAGCATGGATGGAACACAGACTGTGACAGATCTGACCACACGAAAGATGAATCACAGCCACTCTGGGCTGGGAGAGGGCCGGGGAGGGCAGGAGCCATCCTAAGCCACTTTGGGAAGAAGCATCTGACCCCGAGTCTGTGGTGAGGCTGGAGACGGAAGGAGCCCATAGCCGCCCTGGACGGCAGCTGGTGAACTCGGAAGAACCGTAGTGGGCGAGGGCCGAACCAGGTGACGCGTGGCTGCCCGGCGCCAGGGTCTCCCTGTGGGAGGTGGAGGTTTGGCCTGGAGGTGCGGGCACGGCCGTGCAGGGTGGGGACAGCGGCAGAAGGAAGTGCAGCCGGCCCGTCGCCTGGGAGCTGCCCACGTGCCAGAAGCGGGGACGTGCTCACGCCAGCCCGTATCGAGGGCCACACGTCCAGACGGCACAGGCGTCACCCCGAACGCACTCCCAAGGACCAGACTGGACCAGAGCGAGCAGCAGCAGTGCTGGACCGCACCCCAAGACCGAGGCCAGCACGCCTCACCCACGCAGTGCTCTGTGGAAGCGCCCCGTGCGCATCCTCCCTCCGGGCGTGTGGCCCCGGGACAGCGGCTGGGCCTCCCGGCGGAGGTCTCGTTTGTCTTAGAGCCGAAGCGTGGGACCGTCCACGGTCATCACGCCCAGGGCAAGTGGTTCGTGCCTGCATTTCCAGTTTTTTTCCAGCTACCCGTTTTATTGATAGTTTGTGCCCAAAACCTTCGACCTGGAGCACGCGTGACATGCTGTCGTCAGCACACAGTGCTTGACAATTTGCAGCTCCTCACACGGAAATGGCACCAACGCTCCGGTTTGTCTTCACTTTATAATGGGATAGTCGTGTCACAGGCGTGATGTCAGGTAGATGTCAGCAAACGTGGCGACGAAGTCAATCTCTTTTACATCAGAAAATTAAAGTTAAATTTTCTGTTAAAATATTTAAATAACATTAGCCACGTACTTAATTACAAATGAGTTTTATGACTAACGACCCAACCAGCACCCACTCGTGTACCCAGTGAGGCATGCACATGCGACACAGGTACTAAACAGACCTGTGTAAAATACAAAAACGTTTACATTCTCTGCCTTTTAAAAACCAACATCGCCCTTTAACAGACTGTGATGCGTGTGACTCTCACTGTCGCACTTACGTGCAGTGAGGCTCAGGCTCAGGCTCAGGCAATATTTCCACAGACTGACACCAGCTGGTCGAGGCGCCGAGGCGGCCGTGCTTGTCCTGGACGGGTGTCAGTGGGCTCTAGGCAGACGGGACCCACACCTAGACTCTTCTCGGGGTATGGTGTGACGCGTCCCTCGTGTCACGTTCCCTGTGGCGTCCACTCCGAGCCCCCCGTCTGCAGTCACTCTGAGAAGCCCCGTGGGAGCTGCGCCTCAGGCAGAGCTTCCAGCTCTGGTCACCCCCCCACCCCGCCAGCAGCCGTAGCCGGCGGTGAACTTGAGGAAATCGCCAGACTTCTCGTGCTTCTTCGTCTGTAAGGGGAGATACGTCTGCTCTTTGTCACCAAGGTGCCACACTGTGAGAAACAGATGCCAACGTGGGGACAAGCAAACATTCTGCACGACAAGACGCTCGGCCGGTCTCACCGGGGCTTGGTCCTGACGCCCTGCGTTCGCTCGACCTCATCTGACGCACGTCGCCTGTACCCACCACCACTTGCCACTGACAGTCAGCGTGGCCTCCTGAGGACTAGTCCTCCTCAGTGTGGATGTCCGGGAGCGTGGTCAGCGCCGGCCCCCGGCATCCCTGATAACCCGGCTAGGTTTAAGAGTGAAGGTCACCGCACGGAAAACTGTCTGTCTGTCTGTGTTGGACTGGTTCACGTGACGTCCTTGGGAGAGGGCCGAGGGGTGATAAACTCTGGCCTTGCCGCAGTAGACCGCCCTGTTTCATCTGAAGAAACTAGAGAGTAAACACAGGAATATTTATTCCCCAGAAATAAAGAAGGAAAGGGAAGTTATTTTTACCACAAAGAAAGTCTTCATCCGCTAGTGCAATCAAGTGTTTGTTGACAGACTCCGGGGTCCCTAGGAAGCCAAGGGACATATTGTGGCATAAAGGTCAGCAAAGGTCAAACCAGAAGAGAACCGCACACCTGTTTTCTGTGCGTGTGCCCCGTGGGGCACACAGGCAGGACAGCGGTTGCGTCAGTGGCTGGGCTCGGGGACCTGGGGTCTTTGGGAGTCGCTGGCCGAGGCGCTTGAAACACGGCTGCTAACGAAGCTCTCCGCTGTCCCCAGGGCAGATCCTTGTCCTTCAAGACCTTCCTCGTCTGGGTTTTGATCAGCGTGTACCAAGGTAAGCGGCCCAGTACTCCTGTGCGCGGGGTCTCCCGTCTGCAGCCCGCGGTGCTGGCTCGCCTCCCAGCCCGTTCCCGAGCGCTCGCTGTCACATCGGCAGTTAGCGACCGCTCCTGTTTGTCTCGTAAACGGGTGTCCCAGCAGCGGGTCTTCAGACCTCTTCGCAAGCCAGGTGGGTTGGTATTTTTTTAAACCGATGAATGTCACCTAAAAACTGACCCATTTTAAATTAAATGTTAAGCCAGAAAAACCTTAACAAGCATGTACTGTGTCATGTGCCCACACGATGACTTTCTTTCCCGGAGTGATGGCAAGGCTCTGAGAATCTGAGCTATGTGGTCAGAGGTCATTGCAGACAAACGAGAGATTGTCCAAAATGTAGCTGACAAACGGCCCGGTACATCACGCATGACATGACAGATGGACACGGAGGCCCGGCCTCTGCTCCCAGTAGTAACAAGTGTGTAAGCCTCTGCATGGTGTTTCTGCCCGACCTAGCGCCACGTCTAATTTTGTTCTTAATCCAGCGTTTAAGTCATTAACCTTGGCGTGGGTGTGTACGTGACCCTGTCCGTGACGGGCCCAGCATCCATCAGCTATTTCCATGACCTCTTCCTCCTAGCTGGCTTCCATAGTGTTTAATTTCCAGTCCAAACAGAAAAAGTTGTCACGTAAAAAGCCACACTGTCCTCACCCTCGCTGTTTTGCAGGCGGCATCCTCATGTACGGGGCCCTGGTGCTTTTCGAGTCTGAATTTGTCCACGTGGTAGCCATCTCGTTCACGGCCCTGATCCTCACCGAGCTGCTGATGGTGGCTCTGACCATCAGGACGTGGCACTGGCTCATGGTCCTGGCCGAGTTCCTCAGCCTGGGCTGCTACGTGGCCTCGCTCGCTTTTCTCAATGAGTATTTTGGTAAGTGGCTTTGGATAATTGTCTATTATTGATTTTTAAACATTTTTTGTTATTACTTCTTTATACATTGTCTTAAATTGCAGATCACAGCAAAACCCACATCAGAAAGCTTCAAACACAAGCCGATTTGGGGATAAAGATTAAACTCCTTGTAATAATTTATAAAATTAAGATTCTCGCTCTCTTGGCTTTTAAAAAGACACCGAGTCTGTGCTGGTGGGGACCCCTCCCCACAGGGCGTGAGGTTCGTCCTCTGTAGTCACGGCGGCTGAAGCTCTGAGGAGAAGCACTTCCTGGGGTGGCACACGTCTGCCCGTCCCCTCGTGAGAGGCCACCTGCCACCATGCCGATGGCCTCAGCCCCTTTAGCCACCCAGCCGCCAGCACCTGAAGTGAATCAGACTCACGGGCACCGTGGCGTGGGGTCACCAGTGCTCTGTGCTCTGGACACACGCAGCCTGCCCCGCCCCACTCCACCTCTCCTGGCTCCGCCACCAGCCGGGTGGCCTTGGGGAAGCAGTTTCCTGCCTGCGGTGCTGGAGGGAAGCTGACAGTGACCGTGACCCTCGATGAGGGGCAGCAGCTGTCCTGAGACTCCTCTGGTCACCGTGCTCGGCAGACTGAGGGGACGGCAGGTCAGGGTCTCCTTCACCTCTGTGCTCCCAGGTGACCTGCTTACGCTTCTTCCGCACACTCCAGACTCCCCGGAAGGACCCGCGTCACAGGCACGAGCTGCAGGAGGAAGCCGGTGGGCGCTGGCACGTCCCCCGCCCAGGCCCCCTGCCTCCCCGACAGCAGCCGCAGCTCAGATCCGCCCCGCCCACTCTCAAGCCTGAGGGTCACTGCGCCCCCCAAGTCCAGGCCTGTCTGCCAGAGCCCAGGAATGTGAGGCCATCCCAGTTACTCCCTGTCACCCCACACGGATGGCTGGTGCTGAGGGCTGCGGAGTCTCTTTTTCAAGATTTTTAAAGTTGGGGCAGAGAAAAGGGAAGGAGAGTGGTCGGAGGAGATGGAGGGGATTGACGTCTGTCCTCAGCGTCCTGAGCGCAGGACACATGGGACATGGCACAGCGGCTGCCTGAGGATGGTCCAAGACGGAATTTTCCAAAAGGTTTTCAGAAAAGGCAGGACTGCCTCATTTCCCCGGTGGACCATCAGCAGCCACGACGGCCGTGACCACGTCGGGGCCACCACGTGAGGCCAGTGGTTCTGTGTGGAGACAGCGACTTCCCGGTGACTGATCTGCCGATGGTCCTGCGTCCACCGTGGCCTCAGAGTCTGACTGAGCCGGTGCCCACACCAAGTGCCCCGCGACTTAAACCTGCCACCCGCCTCCGTCAGTGAGTCACGGACCCCTTTAGAGGGCACCGGGGTGGACGCTGGGCACGGACCCCCCAAAGCTCGTGGAGCACGCGGGCACCATCCCCACGCCAGCCACGTGGGAGGCTGCGAGCTGGGCGAGGCACGGCTCCAGAGCAGGGTGCCCGCGTCACCACCCCACTGTCCAGAACGCCCGGGGCGGCCCCCGCCGAGCAGCTCCCTGGGTCAGCGGACACTGAGGAGCAGCAGCGAGGAGAAGACACGATGAACCGGGAGAGACAGCGCTTTGGGGGGCCAGAGGGGCGCGCTCCGCCCCTCTGCAGAGGCTGACGGCCTGACGGCCGGAGGTGGGGGGGACCGGGCGGTACGGGCGCGCCGGGAGCCCCCCCAGCGCGTGGATGGGAGGCGGCGGCAGCAGGTTCGCCGGAGCGCCGGCCCTGCGACCAGTGGGAGCTGCGGAGGGACAGCAGCGGGCACGGCGGGACCAGCACGGAGAGGCCCCGCACACGGCCGGCGGCGCGTGCGTGAGGATCCGCGCCGGGACGCGGCGTCGCTGAAATGTCCAGGCGCCTTGGGGATAAAGAGAAGACCCCAGAGCTTCCAGGGGCGAAACCTGCCCCACGCAGGGTGGGCGAGCACGGCTCCCACATGCACGAAGACTCCTGGAGGCCACCAGCCGGCGCCTCATGCCAGAGCTTGGGTGTCTAGCCTGCAGACGGGCACAAGAGACATGCCAGGCGACGTCACAGGCGGGCCCGAGAAGGCGCGGGCTGGGCCGGGGAGAGGCGCGGGCTGACGCGGGGCGGCGGCAGCCGCAGGGAAAGGGCTTCTGTCTGGGCCCCTCGTCCTGCCCCGCCCTGGGCGAGGTGCAGTGACGCCAGGGCCTGGGCTCCGAAGGAAGGCTGGGTGCACCTCCCAGAGGCTCCCCAGGCTCAGGGTGGTGGAGGCCCCTCCTCAGCTGCTTCACTCCTGGAGCCCCTCGTTGGCCTGTTAGCACCTGCGGGACAGTGACACTTCCTGGACAAACAGGACAGTCGGGCACTGGCTCTGGGGCACACGCGTTGGTCATGCCGTGTGGCGGGACAGCTCGTAGACGTCTGGGTCTGCACACCGAGGCAGCGGTGTGCCCGCGGATCCCTGGGCCGTGAAGCTCTGACGAAGAGCCTGCACCACTGGTGGCGGGGGCAGGTTTGTGCCACACCCTGGACGTGTCAGCTCTTGTCTCAAGGACATCAGGGAGACGCCTGGACGCTGCCTTTAGGAAGCAGGTGCCGCCTGTAGCAGGCCCTTTCGTGGCGAAGGTGGGACGGTTCAGGCCGCTCGGACCTCAATGAGGAGGAACCACGTAGGTGACGCACACGGACGGCTGGCCTCGGAGACGCAGGCAACCTCCGAGCGCTGTCACGGGACCAGTTGGCAGGGCCAGGAAGTTCAGCCAGGCCAAGAGCGCTGCCCCCTCAAAGTGGTCTGCGTCTGGCCCGCGACCGAGCATTGTGACCAGGGACCAGGGGATAAGGAGCCCCTCTGTTTCTGCTGAGCGGAGTGGAGCCGTGTGCCACGGAGCTGTTTCTGGTGACAGGTGACAGTCACATGCAGCCACTCTACTGCGAAAGTGTCTCTGTTCTCCACCCCAGAGTCGTGAATTACAAAATGAACATGGGAACGTATGAAGCTGGTTCTCTTTTCGTAACTTTAACAAATGGCGGAGAAGTAAAAGGGATTCCATTACGAACCCCAAGGCTGGGGGACTCGCATCCAAGTGTTTTCTCAATGGCCACGCAGATGGGGAAAATATGAAAAGTTAACGTTTCTGTGTTAAACATTCGCCAAAAATAATAGCTGTAGCACCTAGAAAGAACTATTCTCTAGTCAGAACGCCTGTTACTTTATTACTTTCGTTTTAAGCGTGAGCGCAGTGTGCGCCTGCATGAACACAAGTTAACGCGCTCGGCATGGGACACGCGGCTCCGTGGTCTTGGCCCTCAACTGCTCCCGGGAGCGGCGCATGCTGAACACGAAGCGAAATACGGACGTGGGGCGACCACGTGCGGGTGGCGCATCTGGTCCGTCGCTGAGCTCGGCAGACGCGAGGCGGACTGGACCGAATTAGGAAGGGACGCGATGAACCCAGACCGTGTGGGCCCCGCCTGATCCTGTTTCCGCATCTGTAGACAGGACGTCAGGTCACTGTCATCGAAGGGCCGACGTGGAGGTCGGCAGTAATCTATTTGGACATTGAATTAGACGTGTGTGAGCGTGTGGACAAAGCTGCTCGCGGCTTCTGAAGCGCGGCAGACGCGAGAGGTTTGCCTCTGAGGCGCAATCCCTCTGGACCTTTTCGGACCCACGTCCGAGGGAGTGTGGGGTTCGTGCAGCGTTTCCATCGGTCTCAAGCAGGTGTGTGGTGACACCTGAGCCTGCTGCCTCCCTCGGCCCACCCTGTCTCGTGGCGGCCCCTCTTTCCTCCCAGACAGGCGTGGGCCAGGTGTCGTCGGGCAGCTTCTTAGGGGCTCATAAGTCATAAAAACAGAACGGTGTTGTCAAGGCAGACCAGTGAGGGCAGTGCCCCCCGCCCCCCGCCCTGTTTTCCACTAAGTCTTGGCTCACGGAGCATTTGCTGCGGCTTTCCCACAGGGACGAGGCCCCCGCTGGGGTTCGAC
>NW_024340849.1:473874-484139 GCF_902729225.1 Pteropus medius | reverse complement strand
GTGACAGGTGACAGTCACATGCAGCCACTCTACTGCGAAAGTGTCTCTGTTCTCCACCCCAGAGTCGTGAATTACAAAATGAACATGGGAACGTATGAAGCTGGTTCTCTTTTCGTAACTTTAACAAATGGCGGAGAAGTAAAAGGGATTCCATTACGAACCCCAAGGCTGGGGGACTCGCATCCAAGTGTTTTCTCAATGGCCACGCAGATGGGGAAAATATGAAAAGTTAACGTTTCTGTGTTAAACATTCGCCAAAAATAATAGCTGTAGCACCTAGAAAGAACTATTCTCTAGTCAGAACGCCTGTTACTTTATTACTTTCGTTTTAAGCGTGAGCGCAGTGTGCGCCTGCATGAACACAAGTTAACGCGCTCGGCATGGGACACGCGGCTCCGTGGTCTTGGCCCTCAACTGCTCCCGGGAGCGGCGCATGCTGAACACGAAGCGAAATACGGACGTGGGGCGACCACGTGCGGGTGGCGCATCTGGTCCGTCGCTGAGCTCGGCAGACGCGAGGCGGACTGGACCGAATTAGGAAGGGACGCGATGAACCCAGACCGTGTGGGCCCCGCCTGATCCTGTTTCCGCATCTGTAGACAGGACGTCAGGTCACTGTCATCGAAGGGCCGACGTGGAGGTCGGCAGTAATCTATTTGGACATTGAATTAGACGTGTGTGAGCGTGTGGACAAAGCTGCTCGCGGCTTCTGAAGCGCGGCAGACGCGAGAGGTTTGCCTCTGAGGCGCAATCCCTCTGGACCTTTTCGGACCCACGTCCGAGGGAGTGTGGGGTTCGTGCAGCGTTTCCATCGGTCTCAAGCAGGTGTGTGGTGACACCTGAGCCTGCTGCCTCCCTCGGCCCACCCTGTCTCGTGGCGGCCCCTCTTTCCTCCCAGACAGGCGTGGGCCAGGTGTCGTCGGGCAGCTTCTTAGGGGCTCATAAGTCATAAAAACAGAACGGTGTTGTCAAGGCAGACCAGTGAGGGCAGTGCCCCCCGCCCCCCGCCCTGTTTTCCACTAAGTCTTGGCTCACGGAGCATTTGCTGCGGCTTTCCCACAGGGACGAGGCCCCCGCTGGGGTTCGACAGCTCCTGGGGGTGGTGTCCACATGCCAAGTCTGCTCACCGCTGGGGTCCGTGAAGGGACAGTGTGTCCCGCCCAGCAGCTCTTAGCAGTGGACCCTGGAGAACATGTTCAGGGTTTCAGGCCAAGGTTAGGCTCAGACTGGTCACCCACGGGCTCCGCTGCACAGACACTGTGTCCTGCACCCGGTGCCTCAGAGTCGCCCCGCCCGGTCTTTTCACCCCACCTCGGTGGGCAGTCAGAGGCGTTACCGCCACTCTAGACTCGAACGCTGTGAACGTCTGCTGTTCCACGTGCCACTTGACGCAGGAAATTCCAGCTGCACAGGCGTCAGAGTGCAGCTGTCACGCGAGCCCGCAGGGCGTCCAGGAGGGCTCTGATTTCAGGCCGGGGGACAGTGAGGACAGGCGTGCAGTGACGGCACCGCTGGTGACCTGCTGGTGCCCACGCCTGCAACCCCGTCGGTGGGCCCAGCAGGTCCAAGCACGTCGCAGATGGAGCTGGGTGCTCCGTGCCGGGCCTGAGCGTCTGCCCCCAGTGGTGCCGGGTGGCGTGTCGCACACACTCTAATCCTTTGGGTACAGTGTTTCCACTGAGAACTTATTACACCTGGCGCACAGGTAAGACAGCACGTTCCCCTGAGGACCTGCGGCGCCTGGCGGCCTCTTACGTTTGTCCCTGTTTCTCTCCGACAGATGTGGCCTTCATCACCACCGTGACCTTCGTGTGGAAGGTGTCGGCCGTCACGGTGCTCAGCTGCCTTCCGCTCTACGTCGTCAAGTACCTGAAGCGCAAGCTGTCCCCTCCCAGCTACTCCAAGCTGATGTCCTAGGCGCCCGGTCTCCTGCTCGTGGGGTGTCCCCAGTGGCGCAGGGGGGTGGTGGCCACAGGAGGCGGGGGAGGCCCAGAGCCCAGAGGCGCACCCCTTCTCTCCTGTAACTTCGTATCCCACCAGCCCGTTTTTACTGAAAATGAGCCCGAATTGTGTCGCTGTCACACACCCGTCCTACTCTGGTTTCTGAGAATTGAAATGAAAGCTGATTTACTACTCTGCAGCTCCCTGACACTCCGACGCTCGCTTGGATGTCGTAACAGCCGCTCCCACGCAGCTAGAAGAACATCCGGGGCTGCGAACGCGGCGTGTGTGCGCTCGCACCAAGGCTCCCCTGGGACCGATGCCCGTCACCGTCAGCGGCTCGCTGCCCGGCAGCCCGTTCATATGCCACCTCCTCCGGCGACACGGGCACGTCCGCGCTGACCTAAGGGACGTGCAGCGGGTGCGGGCCGTGGCGCGGGGGCGTTTCCGCCGGTGGCGGCTGCGCGTGGTGGGAGGCGCCGGGGCCGGAGACCTTTCTGAGGCTCCGTCCTCGCTTTGTGGCCTGACGACAAAGGCCCGACCACGCAGACTCCGCGTCCGGGGAGCTCACGGCCCCCGCGGCGCCGCCGCCCCGTCCCGGGCTGCCCTGGCTCGCTCGGGTGGCAGCCACGCCCACGCACCTGCGTGTCCCCCCGGTGGGAAGCCGCGTGTCCCACCCTGTTGCCACGACCTCGTGAGCCAGTTAAAGGACTTGAGGGTGGGCGAGGCGGCAGGTCCGAGCCCGGCGGGGGTGTCACGCACGGGCCTCCGCCCCCCTCGCGCACCGCGGCCTCCATCTGTCCGCCGTCTGCCGCCTGGTTCCCACCCAAGGCCCCGTCCCGGTCCCCGGGAGGCGCCCCAGCGTGGACCTGCCCAGCGCCCTCTAGGTGGCGCGGTCACCCCGGGCTCCCGCCAGCGGCCGCAGCGGGAGCGCCAGGCTGGGCGCCGTTTCCCGGCCGCGCACCAGGTGGCGCTGTTTCGCGCCTCTCCCTTCGGGCCAGAGGCCACACTGGTCCCCAGCTTTGTCACCAGAGGTCTCTCCTGGGCCGCACCGCCTGGACCTCAGCATCTGCGTGCGCCCACCTGCGCACGGCCGGCAGGGGCGGCAGCGTGTCGTGGCCAGTGGGGGCCCGGGTCCCAGCCAGGGTTCAAGGGAACCGCCCTCGGGTTCTTAGCCCGAGGCCCGGGCACACAGGTGGCGGCGTCTCGGGAGATGAGAGCGTTTACGTGGCGGGGCGTCCGTGCCAGTTCCAGCGCGAAGCGGTCACGACGGGCAGAAGGGGCAGGTCGCCTCCGTGTGCTCAGACTTTAGGTTCTGGAAGCCTTTTCAGCCCCAGAAACCGTGATGAGTTGGCGGTCCAGCCACAGGGCTCGGGGTTATTGCCCCCAGCGTGCGCCTGGGATGGGCATTTGCACTTTTGCTACCGGCGCTGGGTCCTTCCCTGTCTGCTGTAAGCAACACGAGAGAAGGGACGTCCTTCCACAGTGTCCCCCGTGTGCCTTGTGCAGGCGCCCAGCTTAGAGGGCCGAGGTGACAGTGCCAGCCTGGTGCTGTCCTAGGGAAGGACCCCCATGAGATGGAGGGGGTGCTGGAGTCCAAGCCGGTCAGGGTCCCCTCTGAGCAGGTGAGACTGAACCTGAGAAGCCTCTAGGACATGGTGTCCCTTGGGAGCTGGGGGCAGACAGGGCTGCACCAAGGGCAGGCAGTGAGACAGGCTCACAGGCCGGCTGAGCACGCACCCTGAGGACACATGGAGGAAACCCCTGTGCAGACAGACCTGGAAGAGTGACAGGTGAGCAGAACAAGGGCAGGTCCAGGAGGGGCACGCGGGAGGGCCTGGCGCGTGTTCACCGCCGCGCCGGATGCTCAGCGTGAAGCCGGACTGGAGGAGCATCGGGGCGACAGGACGAGCAGAGGGGGTCTGGGGGAGCCCGGCGCTCGGGCCGTGTGGGCAGAGGAGCAGGAGGGGCAGGACGCGTGCCCCTGGGAAGGTTCTATCATGAATTCGCAGCAAAACCGGCCGGCGTTCTCCAGCGTCCCCAGATCATTGGGTCTGACCACGGTTGGGGTTTTGGAAGCAATTGGGACAGAGGAACAGAGGGACAATGGCATGAGTTAGGAGAACCGAGACTAGTTTAAGGGGGGCCGACAGAAGCGAGGAGCTCTTCCTCTTCCACTGTGTCTCCGAGCCCCTGGCATCGGTGGCTTTCAGAAGTTAGGAAGGAGAATGGGCAGCCAGGTGATGGATGAACCAGTGGACAGGTGGGTGAGTGACTGGGGAAGGGGATGGGCTGATCTTGTCCCCTCCTAGGATGACTGGTCACTTGGCAGACACATCAGAAATTGCTTGACACAGGCACAGGGACCTTGAGTGAGTGCCCAGAGCCCAGAGAGCGTGATCTATAGGCTCTGGTCCTTCTCGGTGTTTTACCCGAATCCGAGGTACACAGAGCCTGACCTCGGCCGTGTCCCCAGACCGTGCTGGCAGCAAATGGGTGGGTCGGGGAATGGGGTGGGGGAACATGGGAATGTGGGGACGGGGACAGGGGACGTGGCAGACCTGGGGATGTGGGGGGAATGGAACAGGGGATGGGACCGGGCAATGTGGGGACAGGCCTGGAGTGTCCTCGATCCTGGGACCGTGGTCTCAGGGAAGAATGGCCCTTCACTGACTCCACCTGGTCCCTTGGCTGTGTCCCTACAGTTAAAGTCACTGGGGTCAGAGAGCCAGCAGAGATGCCTTGATCCCCCACCAGACTTTGGGCGTCCCCTGTGCCTGCACAGTCTGGACCTTGGGGTCCCAGGGCAGACACCCATGCTCACCTGGGTAGGGCCACACGTGAGTGGGACTTTCCTGCAGGTCTCCCCTTCCCCAAGGGCTTTCTGCCTGCAATGACCAGACATTGGGAGAAGTTGCACAAACAGCACGGAGCCCCACCCCACCCCACTGGCCTCCGGGGGCCCAGGTCCTAGTCTTGTGGCCCTGGGAGGAGAGAGTGGTGGCCCCCACAAAGGACTCTGGCGACTCCCAGATTTACACGGAGCCTTCTCTGCACGGGGATCCCAGGCCCTGGCCTTCAGGTCTTGGGGTGTCTCCTTATGTCCCGCCGTCTCACATAGGGAGCATGTGGGTGATGCTGGGAACGGCCCCTCGTGTCACTTACGTGTGTCCTGAGGACATGGTCTGCACCTGCTCAGGTGCTGCAGGACTGAGCATCCGGCTCCGTGTGTTGAGCCCCTGACTCAGCCTCACTGTGCCCGGCCGGTGTAATTCCACGAAACGCCAGCAGGTGGCGCCCGAAGCTAAGAAATGCCGGACAGGCTGGTTCCCGCCAACGCGAAGGTGTTCAGAGGTGTTGAGAGCCTGCGGTTCCCCCTGAACTGGAGCCACTGGCCACCTGTGTCCCCGGTGGACAGCGCTGTCACGAGGCACCCCACCTTCCCGCAGGCACATGTGCACCCGCCACCCATGGCGTTCCCGTTCATGACAAAGGCCACACGAGAGTCGGGTCTCCTGGTCCTTCCGGGAGAGGCCCCCCCAGGGATGCTGCCACCTCCTGCCCCATCTCCCGCCTGCAGCCCCCTCCTCATGGGCACACCTCCTGGGGGCCTGGAAAGTTATGGGGCCCAATGGAGACGATGCTGAGGGGGCCAGGGGGACCCCAGAGAACCGAAGTCTCACATCCATGTTCCCGAGCCCTAAAAACACTTGTCACTAATTCCAGAACTTCTCACATCTCACAGCCACGCGACTTCAGAACCAGAGAGAACGGAGAACTGGGCGCCCCTGCCCGGCCGCCCTGGGCAGAGACGAGGCCAGACCCGCAGTGGGCAGCCGGTCCTCGGCCTCAGACCCCACTCCGGAGACGCATGCCCACGGCCCATGGCAGAAGCTCTGTGCCACGGCGTCTGCTGTCTGCTTCCCTTCCCTCCCTTTGATGGGGCGGGGACCCTGGTCAGCTGGACCAGGAGTCCTGGGGCCACTCAGTGGGACCTGTTCTTGTTTTCGTGACATGGGAGGGCACAGACCCAGGGGCCCCTCTGCCAGGAGTGCCTGGGGCCCAGGACGGGTTCTGAGCCCAGGTGGCCGACTGCCCGCCCCACATACTCAGGCGGCTCCTGCAGGGCCACCGAGGGGACACCTGGCCTGCGGGCCTGGGTCTGCATGCTGGCAAGGCCCTGAGGAGCGAGGCCAGACTGCAGGCCGGCCATGCCACACGACAGACATCCGTCCTCTCAGTCCTAGAGGCTGACAGCCGAGGGCAGGTGTCCCGCAGCTCTGGGGAGGACCCTGCCTGCCTCCTCCCACGTCTCTGGGCTCCTGACTGCACAGCTCCGATCTCGGCCTCATCCCCACGTGCTGCGTCTCGTGTGTCTGCGTCCCAATCTCCCTGAGGACACCAGTCACTGCATCAGCTTGGCCCCGTCGTAACTCGTCGCATTTGCAAAGACCATCTCCCAATACCACCCTGAGGTTCTGGGGGGCATCACTCAGCCCGGCACAGTGGGGTGACAGCTGGGTGCCCCAGCGTTGCTTAGTGGGTGGCTGGGTGTCAGTTCAGTGTCTCCACTCCCTCCCCAAGGGCTCGGACCTTCCACCAGCCGAGCACCAGGACAGTTGGACTCACGACTAGGAATTGAGTGCTGAGGTCGGGTCACATCCTCATGGCCACCTTCCCCGGAGAAACAGGCTCTTGAGGAGAGTCAGCTAGATGTGGGAGTGGAGCCATGGGTCTCGGCGCTGTGCTCAGGCCACTGGCGGTGGGTGACCCTGGGCGCTTGGGTGCCCGACCCAGGTCTGCTGGGTCCTGTCTTGATGCCCGCAGCCATGTGGCCCTGACCGTGGTGGGGGGCTGGGGGGACAGCTGGGGTTCTCACTGTCCCCTAAATCCAGAACCGAGAGGCAGCTCGCCATCAGACCTGCTCCTTGTAGGTGACCTTTCTGGGGTCCCCTGATCAGGGTGACAAGCTCAGGACAAGGACTCATCCGCTCATCTGGGAAAGGCCCATTGCGTGAAGCACCGCAGCCTGGCACCTCCGACCGCCCAGCCCCCAGCATCCAGGGCTCCACACAGAGTGGCCAGAGGCACCGGGAGGACCCGCACAAACCCTCCGCCGGTGTGCTGACAGTGTCCTGCCTCTGTCCTCTTTAGCGTGTTTCTCTGCTTTTTGTGAGTCAGTTTGTCACCACAATGCTTGTGAGGCCAACGCCACAGCCCTGCAGCTGCTGGGGGACTGCGGCCAGCTTCCCCTGTCATGTCACGCATTCAGTGCTGTCACTGGACGAGCTTGGCACAAAGCTCCGTGCGCGGTCTCACCAAGACCCCCGGTTGTGACGAAGCAGGAAGAAACTGGACGGCAGCGAGGGGAGAGCGCCGTGCCCCCCGCACTTCGTGGGCTGGCGGGTCCCAGTCTGCGGAGACCTGGGTCTCGGGATTCAGGCGCGAGCCGGACAGCCCAGCAGGGGGCTGCGATGGAGCCCGGGACTGTGACACACGAGGTGGCACACAGGGACATGTGGAACAGAATCAGAGCTGGCAGGACGGGACAGAGCCCAGAAAGTGCTGCCGAGAGCTGTGGGTGTGCCATGTGTCACAGGACCTGGGTACCTGGGAACCGCTGGCTGGATCTGGACGCAATGTCACAAGGAGGTAACAGGTCTCGGGGGCCTGAGGGACACCCAGGTAGCCAGCCTTCAAAATCCTCCCTCAGAGGCCACCCAGCAGCCACGGCCTGGACCACCCTGTTCCTCAGGCCACTGCCACCTGTCACCTGTCTGCAGGGCCCTCTCGGACCTGACCTTGACCAGAGATCAGTGTGGGCTCCAGGATCGCTCTCACCCGTGCCCCCCCTCCCAACACAGCACGGCACAGCACTCTGCAGGACAGGTGTCCTCAGCCTGGGGCCCTCCTGGGAGGACCGGGGCGTGGCAGCGATGAGGGAGACCGTGCGCAGGCGCGTGGACGTCCAGCTAGGGGCCCGATGGGTGACCCGCTAAGTGCAGACGCAGTACGCCCTGCTGCCCCGGAACCCCTGGCTGTCCCCGCGGGTCGCTGTGCTCAGGAGGGTCCGCCCAGGCCGGTGCCAGCCCCGCCCGCCTGACCAGCTGTTCCACCGTGCCCGTGACACCTGGATGTGGGGGCTCCGAGCCCACAGGTTGGTGTGGGGTAGGGACGCCCCCGAGCCCCGGCTGTGGGCGGTGCCAGCGGACCGGCAGTGATGCCGGCGTTCTGCCCGCCGCAGTCAGCCTCTCGGCATCAGCTTGTGGACAGAGGCCAGGCCCATGGCGGCCCCTGTGGAACCTGATTCTCAGCCTGTGATGCCGAGGACTCCGCATTGTCTCCGACAGGGCAGGACCCCCGCCGACAGCTGCCCACCCCAGGGGAGCGCCTCCAGCCCCCAGTGCCCCCTCCCACTGAGTCCCGGCCCCCGCCCCCAGGTCCAGCTGGCCGCTCAGGTCTCATCCAGAGCCCGCGTCCTGCGGAACAGGACACTCCTGAGAACCTGCCGTGGCAATGCCATCGACAAGCCGGCACACGCCGTCGTGGGAAGCGGAACGGTGATGCTCCAGGCGCTAAACACAGCGCCACCACCTGACGCAGCGACTCCGCTCCCACCGGCACTGAAAGACCGTCTCAGAAGACACCTGCGCCCCGCCTCCCTGCCGCCTCACCACAGCGGCGGCGGGTGGGAATACCCCGTCCGCGGCGGATGGGCACGCAGGTGTGCGTGGGCGCGACGTGTGCTGTCCAGTCTTACAAAAGGAGGGGTCCTGACCCGCGCCACATGGCTGGACCTGCAGGTGCTGCGCGCTGGGAATAGACCAGCCACAGAAGAACACATCCTGTGTGATTCCAGTCGCGTGAGGTCCCCAAGGCAGACAGGGGTAGAGAGTAACGGGTGGGCGTGAGTTTAATGGGGACAGAGTCGGTCTGTGAGATGAGGGTCTTGTGGGTGGCCGGTGGTGACGGCGGCACGGCACTGTGGATGTCCCTAAAGCCACCGAGCTGTGCACTTAGCAACGGTAAAGATGGCACGTTTCTGCTAAGTGTATTTTACCACAATTTTTAGAAAGCGCTGTGCGGGACTGTCATTGGGAGGCGGAGGCCCAGGTGGAGGGCCCTGGAGCCCACCGCCTGCCTGTTTCTAAGAAGAAGAAAGGCTTCAGTGGGCTCGTAAAAGAGGGCCGTCTGCTCAGACATCAAACGGCTCTGACACAGCCTCTTGGTGACTTCAGTGTAATGAATCAGAAGCACATGGATTAAATTTCCCTTGAAATTCACTCGGGTTTAAAAATTAATGGAAAAAGCGCCTGGCACACTTGTTTGGAGCTTTATTGACCCAAACACTCTTTAACAATAGTTTGGGACTCGAACGGCCCAAGCTGGGGGTTCTGGCTGTCCCCAGGGGAGGCAGGCCCGTGGGGAGGGGTTTCCGACAGCCCTCACACTGCATCATGGGTGAAAATGAAAGTCATTTAGGGGAAAAAATGAGAAGCAAAGCCTCCTTGTGTGAGGCGGGGTACACGTGGCTGCCCTTGGCAAGGTTGCTGTTTCGTTGAACAGATTTAAGTGAACTAACTAGCTTGACAAAAAACCTACAACGTTGCCATTAGAAAACTATTATTATTATTATTATTATTATTATTATTATTATTATTATTTTATTCCGCAAAGGAAAACGTTGTGAATTCACAGGTGCAAACCCCAAATCTTGCCAGAAACAAAAGTCGTAACGGAGGCTGCGCCTGTGGAGCGCGGCAGCGCCGCTGGGCGGAGAACTGCGGGGGCGGATGCCGGGCACCCGGACGGGGCCTCCGAGCCGCAGGCCTTGTCCCCGGACGTGGAGCCCCTGTGGTTCTGTGAGCTGGAACAGAGACTGTGGAGAGCCGCCGGGCAAAGAGCCTTCCTGAGAACTGGCGGTGGCCCAGGGCTGACCTGGAGGCAGCCAGGGAGCAAGGCCGGGGTGGCCTGAGCAGGGCTGCACCTCCAAACGGGCACCAGACAGCCCTGCCTGCGTGGCCCAACCGCACCCACCACGTGCTGTCGGCTCAACCTGCCTGCTTCCCAGGACAATCAGGGACAGGCCTGGGGGACCTGGCCCGGGGGGACGTGGCCCAAGGCAGGGTCTGTCCTGCACCCTCATCTCCTTCCCCCTCCATAGCACCTTTAATTCTCATCGGCCCCGGGAGCCGGTCCCTCCCCATCCCTGTGGAACAAGGAAGGGCCCCCTGGCTCGCCAGTGTGCCGGTTCTGTCCCATAGTGGTGACAGAATCCCAGACCCACCCAGACCGAGTGGGGGAAACATTCAGAGGTGGCTTTC